>NC_056766.1:28352432-28524932 GCF_018687715.1 Carya illinoinensis | reverse complement strand
AATACCAAAATTATACTAAACTTGATTTTATCTAGAGGAATCACTAAGATTTTTGTAGTTGCAATCTAAACTAGATCAACTCAAAGAATAATGTGCAAAGGAAATAACACTGACGTTCGAAGATCAAATTAATGGGAAGAAAACTTCTAGGAAATCAATTTCACCTACTTCTTCACTATGCTTTTCTCATCCAGCTAATTTAATTTAAATCTCTTTTGTCTATTAGCAAATCTCTAATTCATCCAAATGCCTCTTTCGATAGTCAATTGGAATTGACTCTTGGTTATCAATTCACACAAGAATACGCAAATTCAATAATCAAGAACGCAATAAGACCGATGATTTAATTACTACATAGGTTCATACAAGTTTTTCGATCTCTATACTTACCTATGCTGAAATATCCAAGTTCTACCCTATGATTCCCTCTTTCGATAGCAAATCACAAGATTACTTATCATCTAATCAATGGCCAGTTAATTAGAAGCAATAAATTCAGAATAAATCAGATAATCAAAGAGAGAATTGCATTAAATTAGCATAGACAATCAAGCATAGTTCGGAAATAGGTTACATCGTTTTCCTAGAATGAAGAAAATTTAGCTCATGCTGAAAATGGAATTCAACATAAACGAATTCACCATAATTGTTCTGAGAAGATGGGAAGAAGAAAATAAACACTAAAAAATCCTCCTTGCAGCCTCAACTCGTCGTCAAAAGCTCAAGGGAACGATTCAACGTTTTTCTCTCGTCCGTGCTCGTGTATGATTCCAACGTGCGTGCAATAATTGGAATTCCGTCTCCAAAAACAGATGAATTGAATCCCTCTAACTGTGTTTTTCTCTCCCAAAAAGTGTTCTCTAGTCAAAACTCGCGGCTCTAGAGTGAAAAATTGCTTTTATATGGTCTCACGGCCGAAAACCTAAAATCTATCAAAATACGATGTTCGCTCGAGTGGGGTGTCGAGTGCGCGTCGAGCGTTCGACTCTGCTTAATTTCGCTCGAGCGTCCTATCGAGAGCACATCGAGCGTTCGACTCTGCCTGATTTCGCTCGAACGGCCAATGTCTCTGCTCGAGCAATCTTTGTTTTTCAGCAACCCGCTCGAGCTCCCTGTCGAGCGGCAGTCGAGCGTTTGAATCTGTCTGAATTCGCTCGAGCGGCCAAAAGCCCCCGCTCGAGCGAACTTGTAAAATCTGCAATATGAAATTTTGCAAGTCATCAGAGTTACCAACTGAGTTCCATGTAATCCATAATACATTCCACGTGTCTTCATTAAAGAAGAGCTTTGGGAATCAAACACTAGCAGTCGTAGACCCTAGAGTATACCTCAGCAATCCAACCTAAGCTACAAGGAAAAACCAATTCAAATCATTGATTAGAATGAGAATGAATTGTGTAACCATAAGATTCTGCTAGTCAAAGTACTTTGGCATAATGTTCAGGAAGCAAATTGGGGGAAAGATGTGGATATGAGAGCCAAGTACCCTGATCTGTTTGGATCTTAGAATAGTTTTCGATTTTGTTTGTAATTACAACGCAACCAATTTTGTGTTTGCTTTTAGATGGGTTGCATTGCATCATTCAATCATTGTACTTTATTTATTTGGATATCAAATAAAGTATATGTTTGGATATCAAGAGATGGAGTGTTTAAAGCACCATCACCATCACACCCATGTGATGCATATAGATAAGAATGGGGTAGGCTATGAGAGGAAGGCTTTTCCTCAAGAGGGGCATCATCCACACCTTCACCTAACCACAGGGATGGATTGAGACAATAACAGGGCAAGGATGTTACGTGATGGAACGGAGTCCAGTCAAGTAGCCGAGGAGCGAGCCGCAATCACCGATCTTCAGCCCGACATATCAGCATCATAAATGTCGTCTATTTATCGAGGACGACTACTCATTCAGGGTCACATCCCAAACGATGATGTTGAGGAGGTTGAGTAGCACATTAACCACAACCATTTTGGTCACTTGATGTACGATTCTAAAGATGACGTGTTCTATTACATGTAGAAGCATACCACATCAGTAGACATTGAAGCACCCCCGTTCACCATCTAGTGACTATATGTCCAACAATGGACAGTTTACTTAGTGAGCAACATATTCTCCGTTTGTGTGATAATAGTTCTATTATGTACACACATAGATTTTGAGGGTGAAATATCTTTTTTAGGAGGGGTGGATGTAACAGCCCGCAAGAGAAATCTCAAAAAGATTTCATGAATCAAGCGACCATTTAGATTTTAGCCTATAAGCATAGTCAGTTTTTTAGCCGCTATGGTGACAAAAGTGCAATTTTATTTATTTGAGGTATTTAGGAGTATGGGATTAGGAAATAGTTTGCGCTAGTGGTCTTATATGAATATTTATGATTTTATGGTACAATAATATGTTTTTCATTTTCCGGATGAAGAGTGTTCGAAAATGCTTTTTGATTTAATCAAGGCACTTAAGAGTCAAATTTTGAGAAACAAATTGCATCACTAGATTCATATGATTATTTAAGATTTGAATGTGCAATGTTTAATCTTGCATTTTTCGAAGTGAATAATAATAGTCAAGATGATGCCATTTGGCACCCATATCAATCGATGGTTAAGTCATTGTATGAATTGTCCAAAAGTAGTTTTGAGGAATCTTTAGTGGATACTTGGCAAGATCTTAGTCACATTTGGTGAATAATATAGGACACTTGATATTAAGAGGAACCATGAGATAAAAATGTGAAAGAAATGAAAAAATAAATAAAAATCAAACATTGTGATTATGTCACTTAAGCTAAACACTATTCCATCTAAGCAGTCACTTTGTGACAAACCAATGAGAGTTTCAACCCTAGTGAAACTCTAAACGATTGTTATAACAGCCCACTAGAAATTCAATGGTAGAATTTCTATTAGTTTTAAGAACCTCGAGAAAACCCCATAAGTTTTCACGAATTAACCAATTGCATAGGTTTTAGTTTATCCACATAATTAGTGTTATCACTCACTATGGTGCCAGAAGTATGATTTTAATTATTTGAGATAGTTAGAAGTATTAGAATGTGTTATGGTCTGCATCATTAGACTCGATAGATTATTTAAGATTTTATGGCATAATAACCAATTTTCATATTTTTAGACGAAATGAATGTTCAAAACTGTAAATTTATTTTTAAGGGCATTTCGGTGTTGAATTTTGGTGAACGATTTTCACTGTAAATTCATATGAATATTTAAGATTTTTTAATGCTAAATTTATTATGTACTTTTTTGGAATGAATAGTAACTTCGATAAGCGCATCAAGTGTAGTGTTTTCACAATTACAGTATAGAATATCCAAATTAGGTTAGAGAAGTTTTATTTAGACACTTGACAAGATCTTAGCCACATATGATGAATAGTATTAGACATTTGATACCATGAGGAACATCTGATGGATTTGAAGGAACTAAGGTGTGAGATAATACGTCCTAAGCAAAAACCCTATTACATCCGACCAATCAATTTTTGTTAAACCAAAGATGATTTATACCATAGTAAAACCCTATATGGTTGGAATCCAACTAAGGACCCAAAATCATGGTTAAAACCAAAATCCGAAACAGTTTTATCCAAATCCTAAGCTGACCTCAAAATCCTAACTGAATTGATTTCTACTATTGTGTTTAATCACTTGATTAAATTATATATATATGCTATTAATCTTTTAAATTTATGTTAGAACATCATTATTTAACATTTTTAACCTAAATATTTGATTGGGTCTAGAGAAATTGGATTTGGACTTGATAGCAATCCAAACCCTCTTAAAACCCCAAACTAAGGCCAATGTTTAAGCCCATTAAGGCCCACAAAATTGGCCACCTTAGCATTGCTTTTGTCCAATGAATTTTGTCCCCCATATAGCTGATCAGATGTCTTCAAGAGGGTTTAGAAGGTTCTAGAAGGGAAAAACTAAAGGGTCACATCACTCTTCCAAGTCTACACTCCATCATAGAGAAATATCTTGAACTGATTTTTGTATATTATATTGGGTAAGAAAGGCCAAAACTCAAGTTTGAATTCAGCCCTATCCTCTTCCATATCTTGTCCAAGAAGCTCTCCAGCCCACTCCCCATGAAATTCATCTTTCTTTTATACCTTTTATTGAAAGGACACTAAACACACTCTGGGGTAGTTTTCTGAAATCTATTGAACGCCTTAGTCTAAGCCTTTGTAAGAATTTTCTCACAAAGTGTTCTTCATGAAAATTGTTCCTATTTTAGTCTAGTTTATATAGATAACTTATTCATTTCATTTTAATATCATTTGGTAAGTTGAATATTATTTAAAACCCAGAAAGGTCATTATGGGCAATAAACTTGGGAGGGTGTCAAATTTTGGAATTTTTGACCAAGCTAATTGATAGATTTTGGTCCAAAATTTTTATGAAGTATTGTTAACATGTGTATACAATCATTGGTTGATTCAATTATTAAAGGTTTTGATAAAGAGTTTCTTAAATTTAGAAACCTAGAAACTGGAAATAGAAGAAAAACAGTTTCTGTTTTGAAAAAGTTTAAATCTTTTGTGGCATAAACCTATTTGAATGGCTTTGATAATTTTATTGAAGGATCCTAAGCCTCTTATATACATGTTAGAATATTATTTTGAAAATATTTTATGTTAGTTTCAAAGATATAAAATTTTATGCAAAGAGATATTTTGGATGGGCAAAAGTATTGATGTTCTTGACTAAATTTATGTTTTAGTTGTTTTTAATCATGTGATCTTGATTTTAAATGTTAGATCTATTTTAAGACACAGTTTTAAATCATGTGATGTTTTGGTTTGAAGATCATATCTTTATAAGTCATAGATCAAGATGTTGATCAAAACAAATTAGAAACAAAAATCTGTTTTTGAACTTAGAAAGAAACTGAAAAGTTCAAGTGTTGTTTTGGTGATTTTGATGACTTTTGCTTGATGATTCAAAGCATGGTTGTTTTTAAGAATATGTTATAAATATGTTAAAAGTAAGATTTAGATTTTTTAGAGTTCTTTTTTTCTTTTTTTTTTTCTTTTCTTTTTTTTATAAGTAAGATGTTTCATTGATCTAACTGAAAAGTAAACGAGATACATCATTCAAAATAGAAATTTTGACCACCACAGGTCCATATTCTAACCAGACTTTCTCATCAGCTCCCTTTATGGCTTCCTTAGCTGCTGTGTGAGCAGCTTGATTTGTAGACCTGGATGCAAAAGATAGCCTCCATGTCGGGTGAAGCTCCAGCAGCAATTGTAGATCCTTTGTCTCTTGACCATGCCATGAGTAGTCTTCACTTTTCGAATTAACTGCATCAATGACTAATTTGGCATCCCCTTTGAAGATGACTTGATTCATACTCATCTCAATACACATCTCCATAGTTCTGTGAATAGCTACTCTTTCTGCTTGGAAAGTTGAGAATACCTATTCTTTTGGGGCTGTTAAGCAAGCTTGTAGGCCCCCTTCACTATCTCTTATTATAATTCTCATCCCCATTTTGTTCAAGTTTTTTACATAAGCTACATCGAAATTTACTTTGAAAAAAGGCCACTCAGGTGGCTACCAGGACTAATTAGAGGCTGCTGTTGTGGACCTCTCTTCTGGTCTTGTGCTACTTTGCTGATTAATCTCCTTAAGCATTGCAATATCAACTTGAGCCAAAGTTGTAATTGTAGCTGGACTTTTGAACTGGTCTTGAAAGATGTAAGCATTTCTCCTACCCCATAAGCGGTAGCATAGGACTGCAGCCATTTCTAGATCTCCTTTGTTTAATCTAACAACCATCTCTTCCCATAGATGTTGGAAGTCAGAGAATGAATTATTCCACCTTTCTAAACTTGCTACTTTCACCCCCCCCCCCACACATCTGCTACTGCTGGACAGGCCCAAAGGGTATGCAATGGGGTTTCAACCTCTCTTATAGAGATTGCTTTCCACAATTTTCTTCCTGAGTAGACTATCTTTTGTTAGGAGGATGTTGGTTAGGCTTTTCCATATGAACATTCTAACCTTGCCCGGGACTCCACATTTCACTTTTAATTAACCATTTTATTATTAAACATGATTCCAAGTTCATGTTCAGTCCATGTCAGTTCAGTCAATGATAGTTTACAATTCATGTCAAATTTTCTTCCTGAGTAGACTATCTTTTTGTTGAGAGGATGTTGGTTAGGGTTTTCCATATGAACATTCTAACCTTGCCCGAGACTCCACACTTCACTTTTAATTAACTATTTATTATTAAACATGATTCTAAGTTCATGTTCAGTCCATGTCAATTCAGTCAATGTTAGTTTACAATCCATGTCAAATTTTCTTCTTGAGTAGACTATCTTTTATTGGGAGGATGTTGGTTAAGCTTTTCCATATGAAAATTCTAACCTTGCCCGGGACTCCACATTTCACTTTTAATTAACTAGTTTATTATTAAACATGATTCCAAGTTCATGTTCAATCCATGTCAGTTCAGTCAATGTTAGTTTACAATCCATGTCAACTTTCACATTATGTTAGCACATGTCATATTAGTTGCCAAGTCATGTCACTCTCATTCATGTTCATGTTAGCATTCATATCATTTTACTATCATGCTTGCATCTGTATACTGTTAGTTAAATTGATAGTTAACTTGTTGAGAAATCTCACTTGGTAGTCTCAACTACCATTTCCTTCGAAATGATAGACAATGTATTGGGACATCGAGATCCAATGCCTAGAGGTCTGGATGAGGCTAACTAGGCCGCAAAGGAACGACGCAAACTTGATAGCCAAGGTTATCCATTTCCTAGACACTACTTCGGACATTATAGCATAGCTGCGTAGGCAGTTCAACAATCTATTAGAATAGTTTTATTTCCAAACTGTAATCATAGAGCTCTGTCTCTATAGTTTATGTTATAGTTTATGTTGTTACAGATCTTTTGGACAAGTACTGTAACTTTTGGATATCTGTTATCATGTGATCATGAAGCATGCCTATGTTATTTTGGAATATATTTTACATGGTATGTAGTATTGTTCAAAAAGAAAATTTATCCGCTGCGAATAATACATATAATTATATGTATGCTAGATCCATTGCATATTTAATTATCATAAATATGAGTATATAATCTTATATTACATGTTATGACTTTTCAGAATCTGTCCAATTTCTAATAAAAAATGGGGCGTCACATGCAAAGGACGTATTAGAAGAGTAATTAATGAAGTACAAAAAATAATGAAAAAAAGTTATAATCAACTACCATTGCATCCGCCTCATTTTTTTATAAAAGATAATTTTTATTTTATTAAAAAACTATATATAAAATTAGTTATATAATGTTTTCTAATTCTCACATAATATATATTTGGAAAGTTCATAATTTTTTCAACTAAACACTCCCGATGCTATCTCTCACTCCCAATTCCGCATAAATAGATGTTCCATTTCAAACGTCACAGCTAATTTCTCTCTCTTTCTCCAAAAGAAAATAACAAAGAAAATCGACAGACAGTGAGGGAGAGAAGAGCGCCAACGAAGCAACGCTTCCCCAAACCCTCTTCGCGCCCTAACCTATACGTACACTTTTTCTTGAAAATTCTCTGTATAGCGAGGCATTATTGAGTCGGTGAGCGAGCGAGGACCGGAAAAACATAATGAGTCAGCCGCCGGTCCCCCCGCCCCCACAACCGGCGGGCGGTGGTGGTGGGGTGCAGGTGCGGTGCGCTGGTTGCAAACTGATCTTGACGGTGGCGGGGGGCGTCACGGAGTTCGTGTGCCCGACTTGCCAATTGCCTCAGATGCTGCCGCCGGAGCTAATGAGAGTGCAATTGAAGGCGCCTCTTCCTCCGCCTCCTTCAATACCCTCGTCACACCAAGTGCCGGCGCACGGAATTGACCCGACGAAGATCCAGGTACCCTGCGCACACTGCAAGGCCATCCTCAATGTGCCCCACGGCTTGACCAGGTTCGCTTGTCCTCAGTGCGGCGTTGACCTCGCCGTCGATTTGTCCAAGCTGAAGCAGCTCTTCCCGCCTCGACCACCTCCTGAGGAAGAAAATGAGGTTTGCTTGCCGATCCATTTCTCAACGATATGTTTTTGTACTGCCAATGGGATTGCTAAATGATTGCAGACGCCCATGTTTATTGGCTTTTGTATAATGTATTTGATAACGTTAAGTCATATTGTTTATGTACGAATGAAGTTAAGATTCCTCAGTCCATCATTGATAAGTAGCATAGGAAATGTTATTTTCTGTTTATTTTCTTTTCATTTCTTTGTTGTTAATATTTTTTTTTTTTCATTTGTAACTTATTGGAAAAAAAAAAAATTCTTTTGCAATAAAAAGCTCTGTAGGGGAAAAAAAAAAAAAAAAACAACAACAAAGGATAATCTAGGCTAGAGCCAAGAGGACTTGGAATATTTTGGAGCGATGGAATTTGTTCACCTGCAGTGACAACTTAAAGACCATGAGTCGGAATTCATGTTTTGATTTAGGCTGGGTTTGGACACAATATTTTCTGAAGATTGAAAATATTTTTTTATGGAAAACCATTGATATTTCATTGTTTACTTGAGACTCTAAAAATAATGGAAATATTTTTCAGAGGTTTGGATGGTACAAAAAAGCTTACCCAAAGTTAGGCCATTGGGTGGAAGAGGACGTACCTCTTGAAAGGTGTTCAGATCACTTTAATCAATAGCACCCTCTCTAATTTATTCACCTATTTCCTTTCCTTTTTTCTTCCACCGGTGCGAGGCGAAGTGTATAGAGAAATCTATATAAAGAAGTCTCGATATTTTTCACATATGTTCTAGGGTACATCAATTGAAAAATCTATATAACCACTACTCTATAAGAAATCTAGAGTTGGATGCATTTTGGTTTCTTTTCTTTTTGAGTTGGGCATGTTGCCGCAATGGTTGGAGCGTGTTTGCAATGGGATTGGGGAGTGTAGCATTGGAGGGGCTAATATTACCAGGGGAAATTTGCGATTGAGGGGAGAATTCAAACTAAAGTTGCATTTAGGATGGGGGTGGGAGCCGTTGGGTTGCATTGTAAGGGTGGTGTGGGATCTTCCATGAGGTTGTGGGGAGGGAGGAGCTCTGAAAATTGATTATGCCTCTTGAGAGGCATAAGCCATGCCAAATTTGTTGGCGTGGAACTCATTTTCTGTAGACCAGCATTTTCCATTTGTTAGAAAATACAAGTAACAATTTTTAGATCACTTTTATATCGAAACAAATGTATCCCACCTATACACATGGGTATCTGTGCATGCTTCCTTGTCATGGCCGCCATTCTCTTCCATTTTCATCAAATAGGTGATCCTGTCCCTTGTTTGGAAATTTCATACCTTCTTTTCGTGTGGTTTTCTTGATCCATTCGTCTAAGTTTGGCAACATTTTCCACCAATCTCCGTGAGTTGCTTTAGAGAAATTATGAAATCTAGCAATTATTTATTGATGGAGTCCCACTTGAACTAGGAAACTTTTTAGCTTCCTTCTGACAACAAAAAGGGTGATTCTACCAATTATGAAGTATAGGAAAAGGGATTTTATAAGGGGATGTCATTTTGCCAGGGTAGAGTAGGGCAATCACGTTATTCATTTTTTCCCCTTGTTTGTTTGTCATTCTGGAAATTTGAAACATGTTATGAGGCATGGAGGAACGAATGAGAACAAAGGAAGGGCGGAATGGACACATCGATAATTGCATATTAATAACTTGTGGAGAAAGAGAATCAATGCCTTTGATTCCTTTTGTATAGTTGTCTATCTCTTTCAACGAAAACACAAGCATCTAATAAACAGGTGAAAAAGAATAGCTTTGGGTTTAGAAACCTAGCATTGAATGCAAGCATCCTAGAGCTTGAGGTGTTCTTGAGGAAAATATCTACTTTTTAGGAAATTGCTAATAAACTCCGTCCTTTATATTTTTGGATTTCAGGGAAGCTAACTAGTCATGAGAAGTTTGGGGAACATTTTTTTAGAACACCATAATGGCATAATCAGATTCTGTCAGCACTTTTCCTTAGGGTTATCCATTTTCTGGATTTTATAGGTAGGTTACATTTATGTATAATATGTGTTCTGATATCCCATACTGAGTGCTGAGTAGAGGTGGTATGTGGGACCCCATATTGCTTGGGAGTGGGGAAGTTCTTGCTCTTTGTAATTCCAATGGGGCTCCAATTGTAATATTGACTAGTCTCTTTGGATGTTACATGTGTCTGACAAAGTTATATGATGGAGCTCCCAAATGATTCACCAACAAATTTCCAACTACTAGCGTAACCTCTGATGTTGTATAGGTTGTCATGGTAGTGATTAAAGTATGAGGAGACATCATTGCCAGAGAAACAAGTACAAGATTTTGTTTTCCCTTTATAAACTTCTTGTGCTGCCTCTTAAACAAGATATACTGTTATCCTACATTTAATGTGAGCTTTACTCATTTTCAAATACTTTATAGTAAATGAGTCTTTCAATAAAGAATTCGATGGAACTCCAATCATTTGGGATTATGTTCCTCTCTTCCTTAAACCTAATGTGTCCAAAGGCAAGCTTACCCTTCTTGTGGCATCAAATAAACAACATGCTATATTTCATTTTCACAAGGTGAATCTTCTCTGAACTGTTTCCATTGGGACTTTTTTGGTAAGATCATTTTTGGTGGATCTCCTAGTGAACAACACTGTAGAAATCTTTTGCACCCAGAATGATGTGAATTTTGGTGTTTGTTTTAATTTGTTGCCTAGATTAACCAAGGATTAAGAATGACTTGGCATCAATTTGAGTTTGTCTGATATATAACATTACGCTTTCTTTTCTTTTCTTTTTCTTTCTGGTTAGAGAAACTGTATTTGTCTGATAGGCATTTTCTTCTCTTACACGCCTTTCTGTTACTAACAAGAAGTCCTTAAGGGTGCATATTTGTGACAAACCCTCCCGTTGGTTTATGCTTTTAGTTTGTGAAACTTACGTATGATCATTTTTTTTTTAAACAAACATTTTTTTCTTTCTGATTGTCTTTTCTTCTAAAGTCCTATTAGTTTCCTTATATTTACGCTTTCATCCTCCCATCTACATTGTATTGTCAGGTAGTCATTGAAGTAGAGCGAGAAGAAGATGAAGGTGGCATGGTGGGAGAGACATTTACGGACTATGTGAGTTTTTGTTTTTCTGAACTTCTTGATCAGAAGTGCTATTTGAGAGTTTTGTTTTCATATAGTGCCTTGACTTTTTTATTGAACCTTCCAAACCAGTAATTCAAATGATTCTTGCCTTGTTCTTTTGCAGCGCCCTCCGAAACTATCTATTGGACCTCCCCATCCAGATCCTATTGTGGAAACATCCTCCTTATCTGCAGTACAACCACCTGAACCGACATACGATTTAAAAATCAAAGATGAATTGGAAAGCTCTAACACTTTGTCGTGTTTGCAAATTGAGACATTGGTGTATGCTTGTCAGGTTGCTTTTATAACAGATCATATGGTTGATAATAATTTTGTTCCATTATTTGTAAGATAACAATGTGAGCTTCCATTACAGAGACACCTCCATCACCTTCCCAGTGGTGCTAGGGCAGGATTCTTTATCGGAGATGGAGCTGGTGTGGGTAAAGGTCGAACAATTGCTGGACTAATATGGGAAAATTGGCACCATGGGATGAAGAAAGCCCTGTAAGGGCTTTATATGCGTATCATATTTTTTTTCCCTTAATGTTTCCTTGTTTATTATTGTTTGTTTGATTGTATGATAAAGGCATTATTGTTGGATGGTACTTTCTTTGTTTTCTAATTAATGTTTTGTAATGCGTTTGTACTATTTTCGATGATCCTACATAGGTGGATTTCTGTTGGTTCAGACTTAAAGTTTGATGCAAGAAGAGACTTGGATGATGTGGGAGCCACCTCGATTGAAGGTAAAAAAAAAAAAAAACCTTAAACTGTCGTTAGTTATTTTATTATCTTAGTAGGATAAAAGATTCTAGTTGGAGTAACATAATTTTTGAAATGTTAATGCTGTATTTAACATGGTGTTACACAATATGAATTTGGAGGATGGGGTGTAGGGATTGAAAGACTAGAAAAGATAGACTTGTTGTCATTTTTATAAATTAGGTTAGATTATTTTCCCTTTTTTTTATTATATCTGTCAGTTTTATTGGTAACCAAAAGAGTGATATTCAAGTACACACAGATTATATAGGATAACACCCCTGATCTAAGAATGAGAAGAGAGTAATAGAAAATCCTGAAAGCTAAAACTAGAAAAGGACAATTTGAGCAGCCATCCATTGGTATAAAGCTCTAAAGAAAATATATGCATATTTTTTTTATTGGCATCAGGTGTCCGGAAACAGCGCCGGATTAATCTTAGGGTGCACAGGCCCTCAACAAAGGGTTTCCTTCAAGTGCACTTCGGGTATTTTAAGGGGAAAATCCCCTAGTCCGATGGCTCCTAGAGATTGTTTGCACCCAAGGAGATTTGAATTTTAGACCTAGGGGGAGCATACCCCCAAGCCTAAGGCCTTTTCCACTTGAGCCAACCCTTAAGGTAAAAAAATAATAATAAAATAATAATAAAAAAAAAAGATATGCACATGCCATTGACTTCTCACGATTCTCAAAGTTCCGATTGTTCATTTTTTTCTCTAAATACCACATAATGCGCAAGGGAATAAGCTTCCATATAGTATCTCTCTCAGGCTTACTTATCTTGCCTTAACATGCCAAAAGAACTATTGCTCTATATGGCTTAACTCAACCCAACCCAAATATGCCAAAAATAATATTCCATAAAGTAGTCGCTGCCTTACAATGAAGCGAGAGGTGATCAATCATTTTTCTGCTCTTGCGCATCAACTCTAATCCTTTTAGTGACAAGTAACCCTAGTGACTGTGCAAATGTAACATTTCTACTACGATAATGTGCCTCCTTCTTAGATCAGGGACTGTGCATGTTGGTATGGTTGTGAGGTGAGGAAAGATGTTGCTACCAGGTGGAGAATGATTCCATTGTGTTCACCAGTTTGAGTTCCCTCAAGGCCACTAGAGATTTACCTGGCTGTTAACTTCAGGGTGCCATGAGATTAGTCGAGGTGCGCGTAAGCTAGCCCGGACACCTATGGATATAAAAATAAATAAAAAATGATTCCTTTGTGTTTAATATGGTGTCTATGGCTGGAAAGAAATGAGAGATGTTTTGAAGACAATGAGCGCTCTTTTGAAGATCTTCAAAACTTTTTCTTATATACTTTGAGCTTGTGGGCTAAGATCTTTGTAAGGAATGATGAGAATGTTATGAATCTATTTCTTTATTAGTTTTCCTATTTTCTTGTTGTCTAGAGTGTAGTAGGTATTTCCTTTGTATACCTCCTGTGTACTTGGGTTTTGCCTGTTCGTGATAATAAAATTCTTATTACTTGTAAAAAAAAAAAAAAAAAGATATTCCCAAGAGCTGCAGTCCAAATAAAGAAAGCCACTCTCAACGAAGCGTTATTCCTCCAAACTAACTTCCGCTGGAAAAGAGTGCTGCTTTGAGAAAATAATGCCTGGTAGAATGATTTGACTTGAAATTCCTTGTGCCCTTTCCCAAACACATGGGGTGAAGAGCATCATAGAATGAAGCAATAATCACCATCTCCAATCATTTTGATGAAAATGAACTTTGAAGACCTTGCAACGCAATGTCTTTTATCCACTTAAACTTTGGACCAATGTAATACCCTTACAATATAAGGATTAGGCAAATACCCACCCGTGGTAGTTACCATCAAACTATGTAAATAGTTTGCCATTGTTGCTTTCTTACAATGTGCAAGCTGAGGGGCACAAAGAAATTGCAAGGTCATCTCATGTGGGAATTGAACATTTTCTTGATAGTGTTGTACTAACAAGCATGGTATGATCTTGACCTTTGCAATGTGTGGTGGGGGTAGTCGGCGAATGCTAGTTTACTAGAAGGAAGCGGTAGTAAAGGTTGGACAATGCTCTATGATGAACTTCAGTGAGGGTCAACATTCTTCCAATTGTTTATAGAAATTCAGCCCTTATTCTGACATTCCCACCAACTTGGTGATTTTTCGTCGTCAGTTTTGGTGGCACTGCCATTGTAGATGGGATGGCACTAAGGAAGGAGGGAGCCCGCAATTTCCATTGAGCATGGTGCACTGTAGAGTCTGATTGGGTATGATGGTCTCTATTGGAAGACAATTGGAGTATTGAAGGTGGGGTGGACCGAGCTTTAAAGAACTTGGATGTGGGTCTTAGGCCTCGTTTGGTTATACAGATGAGATGAGATAAAAGTTGAAAGTTGAATAAAATATTGTTAGAATATAATTTTTTAATATAATTTTTTTTTAGAATTTGAAAAAGTTAAATTGTTTATTATATTTTGTGTGGGAATTTGGGAAAGTTATAATGATTATATGTGGATGAGATAATCTCATCGCATCTACCAAACCAAACTAGGCCTTAAGGTTTATGGGCTAACGTGGGATTTGGCCTTATCCAAGCCCCTGCGGGCTATAATTCCTCAAAAAAGTATTTGGGCTGCTCCACAAGGCCTCTATTGACAAAGCTTGCTTTAGTTGTATAAAAGGGACGAACAAGTTGGCCGTTAGGCGTTAGGGCTTTCTAACAACCGCTCTCGTAGGTTAGAGATGTCATGTGACTTGCATAACTCGCACCAAGCAACAGATCCTCACAATAAATAAATACTTCATTAAATAATAAAAATCCTTAAATTAAACCAAGTCATTAAACATAAAAATATAATTAGTCTTGATTGCGAAATTAAATAATAAAACAAAACCAATAAATAATAAATCTAAGCCAACAAGTCTAGGTAGTGGCATAAAAGTCCTCAATACTATAATCTTCCATCAAAGCTTGACTTGCCTGTTTGTCTTGAACATCTTTCACACTTGGGTGGTTAAAACATAACTCAAAATAAAATGAGTTGAAGACTCAATAAGTGCACACCATATTGTAAACATACCTTAAAACAGGGGTTTTCTTGAAAACATATATGCTTTGTAAACATATAATATGAAACCAATTAATGATGACTACTAGTACGTTCATGCATGGCTTATTAATTTTTTTCCAAAAATTTTATACACCATACTATCATCCCACTAAATAAGATGTGGCATATTTATCATTATTAAATGATCATTTATTGCATGCTTCTTTATCATCTAATGGTGACGAATGTGCCATATCGTATTCAATAGGATGAGAGTGTGGTGTATAGCATTACTCATTTTTTTCACATGTCTTGTCTTATTGGCCAACACAAATTAAACTTTTTTTTTTTTTTTTTTTTGAGGAACACATTAACCTCATGTGCAAGGTTGTGCACCGGTCCCACTGCCCATGGCCACAAGGGGAATTGCTAATCTTATAAATCATAACTATGGTGGCCAAGCTTAGGTTCATAGTTTGCACATCCACCCATAACTGCATTAGTATCATGCATCTATATTTCATTCTTAAAACATATTCATTCTTATTCTTGCCTTTTCTTACACTTATCATATGAGACTTTTCATATTATTTAATGACACATGAGATGCATGGAAAAGTAATTCACATAATTAGCACAGCTAATATAAAATCACGATGGCACAAAAGCATAACATGACAACATATCTTGGTTAATAACATAAAATAATATGCCCTCCTTATTTAACAACATCACAACTTGGTACTGAAAATGGGGCTTTCAAGGAAAGGTCGCACACACTATTATAATTTATAATACCTACGGTTTGATGCAAGTGTATGATCATGCTATTTACAATGTATTCACTTTTTGTTACTTTGCAAGGCTGCTAGCTTTATGGAATATGGTTTTTGATACATTTGGGATAGATTGGGTTATCCATTCTTGAGTGTGAATCTACTTGCTTGTTGGAAATGACAATTTGGTAGCCATCCTTACACATTACTATGGAGGATGACCCAATCATGCTTGTTGCGGTGTATTTGGAGAGAGAAATGAGTGTAGCTTTGAAGATTGCAAAAATTCTGTTGCAACTCGACCTATCCTTTCTTAATGCCCTCTTTCATTGAACAGTGCTCCAAATCAGTGTATTTTTCTTTTTTTTTTTGTTTCAACTTTTCAAGATTTTTTAGTAGGGACGTGTGGGCGGTACACTGCATGTTGAGGGAGGTGCAGGTTCAGTTGGGAATTTGTAGGGGGAGGTGGCCAAAGTGCTAAGGTGTGTCAGGGCTAATAAGGATAGGGAGGATACGGGGCATTTTGGGGGAGGAAAGGAATAGGCTTCACGGAGGCTGGTAAGGGCCTCAAGTAACGGGATGCGCCCCAGCCAAAGGAGATTGGGCCGGGCTGATAGGCTTGGGCCTTAGCCCATTTTTCAGAAAATGGCCCGGCAAGAGTGGAGGGCTCTGGTAGGACATGTAGGAGCAAGAAGGAGGTCCTCTCTGCCGAAGTCCTTGTCGTGATGCCACTAGAGGGTGGTGGACCTGTCGACTGGAAAACAAAAGATGTCGACAAAGTCGGTGGAGCTATTGGAAGGTGGACTGGATTTGCTGGAGAAGCAGAAAATGTCAGTTTTGGTCTTCATACCCTTTCTCTGCCCTCTCTTTCATTTATATATTAATTACATGTACATAGGATGCTCAAGTATGTCAACAATTTACAGCAGTTGGCTACCTAATTTACGACTAATTCTACCTAATTTACAACCACAAAACTAATCGCATAATTCTCTCTGTAATTATCTCGTAACACCCCCCCTCAAATTGATGCTTGTTGATCTACCAGCATCAATTTGTCAACCAAGAACTGATGTCGGTGCTGAGAAAGGGCTTTCGTAAATATGTCTGCAGTTTGACATTCGGTGGAGATGTGAGGAAGAGTAATAACATGTTTGTCAAATGATTCACGGATGGAATGACAATCGACTTCAATATGTTTCGTACGTTCATGGAATATAGGATTAGCAGCAATTTGAATAGCACTGGTATTATCAGCATGAAGGGGAGTGGAATGCAGTTGAGGAAAACCAAGTTCTCCTAATAACCCACGAAGCCAAGTGATCTCTGAGCATGTTGAAGACATAGCACGATATTCTGACTCAGTAGAGGACTTGGAAACTCTATCTTGCTTCTTACTCTTCCAAGAAATAAGTGCATTTCCTAAAAACATGCACCAGCCAGTAACAGAGCGACGAGTATCTGCACAGCCGGCCCAGTCAGCATCACTATACCCTACTAACTGTAAGGGAGAGTCTTTAGGAAAGAACAACCCGTGTGTAGGGGTTCCCTTCAGATAGCGGATAATACGGCGGACAGCAGCTAAATGAAGATGTCGTGGAGCTTGCATAAATTGACTAACTTGCTGCACAGCAAAAGAAATGTTAGGACGAGTAATCGTCAAGTAGTTCAAACTCCCAACAAGCTGTCGATATAATGATGGATCTGATAAGAGCTCTCATTCCTCTTGAAGAAACTTAAGATTGACTTCTAGAGGAGTAAGAACAGAGTTACCCGATTGGAGACCAGCTAGTGAAATCACTTCCTGTTTGTATTTGTGCCGGTGTAACAACGTACCAGTCGGAGTAAGCTGCACCTCAAGACCAAGAAAGTACTGCAGAGGACCAAGATCTTTCATGTGAAAAGAGGCATGGAGATGCTATTGCAATTGCTCAATTAACTCATTATTACAGCCAGTAATTACAATGTCATCAACATATACTAGAAGTAATACAATTCCTGCAGATGTCTTGCGCAGAAAGAGAGAGGAATCAAACTGACTCTGAGTAAAATGAAAAGCAAGCAGGGTAGAACAAAATTTATCAAACCATGCACGTGGAGCCTGTTTTAGTCCATACAAGGATCGGCGTAGCCGACAAACCTCGGAGGAAGGTGTAGTAAACATGCCAGGAGGTGGAAACATATAGATTTCTTCCTTCAAGTCCCCATGCAGAAAAGCATTCTTCACATCCATCTGCCGAAGAGACCATCCCTGCGACGCAGCAAGTGCCAAAATAGTTCTCACAGTAGTCATTTTGGCAACAGGTGCAAATGTCTCGTCATAATCAATACCATACTCTTGTCAATTCCCAAGAACCACGAGACGGGCCTTATATCCGTCTAATGACCCATCAGACCGAAACTTGACTGAGTACACCCACTTACAGCCAATAGGTTTGACACCAGATGGACAAGTCACAAGATCCCAAGTGTGATTTTCTTGAAGAGCTTGGATTTCTTCTTGCATGGCCTGTTGCAAACATGCTTGGGTGGCTGCCTGGGTATATGAGTAAGGAATAGAAATAGTGTCAAGAGTGGCAGTAAGTGAAGTAGGTGGAAAACCATACCTATCCGGTGCATGTATATCCCAGGTGGAGCGCCGGGGTATAGGAGTTGCAGAATCAGATGACGGACCAATATCTAGAAGGGGCGTTGAAGTAGGGGAAGGACGCCGATGGTATACCAAACCTGGTTTAAATCGCTTAATAGAAGAAGACACATCATCAAAATCAGGAAAAAGAGTGATAGTAGGATCAGAAATAACCTGAGACTGAAAGAAATATTGATTCTCAAAGAAAATCACATTTCGTGAGATTCGGAATTTGCCTGAGCATCATAACAAACAAATCCTTTTTGAGTAGGACTATATCCCACAAAGGCACACGTGACAGACTGTGCAGCAATTTTGTGACGCTCAACAGGTGGCAGATGAACAAAACAAACACACCCAAAAGTATGAATGGATTGATACTCAGGAGATATGCCAAATAAGCGAAAATAGGGTGAATCAAAATCTAGAGTGATAGTAGGCAAACGATTGATTAAATAGACAGCAGTAGATAGAGCTTCTACCCAGAACTTAGAAGGTACAGAAGAACCAATCAACAGAGTACGGACAACATCTAAAAGATGACGATTCTTACACTCAGTGACTCCATTTTGTTGAGGAGTATAAGGACAAGAACGTTGGGAAATGATCCCCGTTTCTTGAAGAAAATTTTGAAAAGAATAAGACATGTACTCCCCTCCTAAGTCGGAGCGTAAAATTTTGATACACGTATTAAACTGTGTCTCGACAAGCACAACAAATTTTTGAAAAACAGAAAATACATCAGCTTTAGAACGGAGAAAATATATCTAGGTGAATCGACTATAATCATCGATAACGTCACAAAATAACGATACTGACCATGAGAAATAACAGAACTCACCCCAAACGTCAGTATGCACAATCTCAAAACAGTGAGAAGCATGACTACCATGCGCAGGAAAAGGTAAAGTTTTACTTTTACCAAAACAACAAGTGGCACACTCAAAAGATACAAGAGAAGAAGAATATGAGTCTTTATTGCCCAAAAAACCATGTCTCAGAAGATGAGTCCATACAACAGAATTAGGATGACCTAATTTCTTATGCTAGATTTCATGAGTATTGGCAGTAGCCGTACAAGCAAGAGAAACATTATTAGGAATAGAAAATTGTAAGGGAAACAAACATCCTACTTTAGGCCCCTTCGCGATCGCCATCCCCGACACCTGATCCTGCACAAGACAACCACCACGAAAAAAATGAACATCACAATTATTATCTACCAATTGTCCAACAGAGATTAAATTGGTAGATAATCCAAGAGAGATAAAAACATCTCGAAATGAAGCGCCCAAATTACCAACAACAGTAATAGGAAGAGTATTGCCATCAGCGATCTGAATATTTTGCGTACCACTATACTTACGAACACCATGGAGACTTGTCATATTACTAGTCATATGATTAGAAGCGCTCGAATCAACAATCCAAGAAGTTGAGTTAGTGCTCGTTCCTTGTATGCCTAAGGCCGTAAAAGCAGACACAATCATCTGTTGGACCATTGCTGGTGTAAGAACAGATGAATCACAGCTTACAATAGAAGGCACAGAAGAAGAAGCAGAGGACTGAACATCAGCCTGAAAAGCTTGGGATTGGCGGTTATGAGGCCGTATTCGACAGTCTTTGATGATATGGCCCTCTTTCTTGCAGTAATTACAAACTTTCTTTGGACAATTGCGAGCAATATGACCAAATTCCTTGCAATTGAAACATTGTAACTTGTTCCTCCCTCTCCCGTATGCTGCATAGGCTACATTTACAGTCTCGGAAAAGACCTTCTCAAAAGTCATACTTATCTGAGTGGATAGCCGTTGTTCTTCACGCAATAAATCTCCCAAACAAATGTCCAAAGAAGGAACTAGATCATGGTTCAATAAACCAGCTCGAACAGGCTCAAATTCGGGTCGAAGTTTCATTAAAAACTGATCACGTTGACTCTCAGCATGAACTGCTTGAAGAGCCGCGAGGGCCGCAGTAAGAACCTTTGCATGAGCAATGGCAGAATATTCGCTCCAAAGGTTAATAAAACTGGAATAAAATTGTGCGATAGGTAAATTGCCTTGACTATAATTACTAATTTTCAACTTTAATTGAAACTTTCGAGCACTATGATCTTGGTGGTAAATACGGTGAAGATAATCCCACATAGCCTGAGCCGTAATAAAACAGCGAAGATTGGTCACAAGGTGAGACTCAATAGTCCCCAATAGCCAAGAGATTACCTTGGCATCCTTGATCTCCCATTGAGCAAATTCTTTTTCATCAGTAGGAATCTTTGTAGAATTATCAGATTTGATAATTCTTTTCCTTTCAAAAAAATCTTAAATTGAAATTCCCATGTAGGAAAATTTTTGCCAGTAAATCGTACAATAGTATTTTCAATAGACATTATGAAAGTCTATGAACAAAAAAATAACCCAATAAGAGAGGCCCAAACACGTATTGCAACACAAGGTTTCCAAAATGATAATAGGAATATCAATTGGGCCAACGCAAAAAGATCCACTCAAAATTAGCCCACGGAAAGAATAATAATAAAAACTCACGGCAAGAAGCTCTTCACTATTGGGCTTACATGTATTTTATTTGCTCTCCTATTGAGCAAAAGAGACTCACAGCCCACAAAAAAAATAAAAGGACCCACAGGAGAGAAAAGTATTGTCCAACAAAAGGAAACCTGAAAATGCTTCTTGAGAGAAAAAGAAACATGAAGATGCCGTAAACAATGACAGGAAAAAAAATAAAACACGGCACGACAAAAAAAGGATATGACCCAGAAAGAAAACACTGCCGATAGCCACATAGAGGTGGTCGACCACCACCCAGTTGTACACAGAACTTTCCGGTGGCCTCAAAGCCATCCACAAATGCTGTCAACCACCACAAGAAATGTCTATTGTTGCAGAAACATCACTTGCAGCTGTCGACAGCCACTAAGAGGACAAACCCACAAGAAACTCAAAAACTAGTTGTACACAGAACCTGTCGATGGCCTCAAAGCCACCCACAAATGCTGTCAGCCACCACAGGAAATGTCTATTTTTGCATAAACATCACCTGCAGCTGCCGACAGCCACCTAAGAGGACAAACCCACAAGAAACTCAAAAACTCACCACCGTGTGAGAACAGAAAATTATTTTTGCAACTCAGAAATTCTGAAGGATCAAGACCACAGAGAAATGATAATCAGAATAGAGGCTCTGATACCATGTTAGTTTTGGTCTTCATACCCTTTCTCTGCCCTCTCTTTCATTTATATAGAAATTACATGTACATAGGATGCTCAAGTATGTCAACAATTTACAGCAGTCGGCTACCTAATTTATGACTAATTCTACCTAATTTACAACCACAAAACTAATCCCATAATTCTCTCCGTAATTATCTCATAACAGAAAACGCCGATAGAGATGGTGGTGGATCTTCCACCACCACCGAGTGCCATCCTTTCTCCAAGGAGTGGACAGAAATTGCTAATGGGGTGTGGGGCAGGAGATGATGGTTCGGTGAGTACGCAAGCGTTGCACAGTGACGTGTTTTTTTTTGTTGGGAGATAGCGAAAAAGGTGCTCAGAGGTCTCGGCCAATGAAGATCTATTTCTTTCCGATGAGGAGAACTCTCAGAGGTTTTTTTAGGTGACAAGTGACCCTGTAGGGGAAGTTGGATTTGTGCTTGGGGAAGAGAACATGGAGGAGCATATGGATTTTAGATTGGAGGATCCTACCCGTTTGAATTGTTTGTTTCCAAATCAATCCAATGTCTCAAACTGGGTGTCTCACACGGTGAAGAATATTCAGGAAATGGTGGGATTGAAGTGTGTAGGATATGAGAAGCAGTTCTTGGCGTTACTCACTGCTATTGAAGTGGATCACCAACAACAAAGGAAAGCTGGTTCAAAGAAACAGTGTGAACTCAGGAGGCTAACCTGGTCCATGAACTCTGAAGGTAGCTCCAACAGGGATAGGTCTAAAGGGAAGGGGCTGGCCTATCCCAAATGAAATAAAAAATTGTTTCGTGAAATTTTCGCGGACTAAATGAGGCCAGTAAGCATCTTCAAAATAGTAACTTGCTGCGTGGGTGAAAGGTGAACATCATTTGTTTACAAGAGATAAAGCTTAAAGTAATTACTACAAAAATTTTACAAAGTATATGGAGCTATGTACGTGTGGAATGAGTTTATTTGGCAGCTAACAGGGCCTCAGGAGGCGTGTTGGTGATGTGGGACAAACCAGTGGTGGAGAAAAGGGAGGGGTTCATAGGGTTATTTACGGTAGCATTTTAGGAGTGTGACAGACGACTATTTGTGGGCCTTTGCAGGTGCTTATGGTCCTAATTCAGACAATGACAAAAGATTATTGTGGGATGAACTAGTTGGAGTACATAGTCAGTGGGATTTTCCATGGCGTGTTGGTGGAGATTTTAATGTAACAAGATTTTCAAGTGAGTGCTTTGGCAATAGAAGAATGCGTCCAACAATGTTAGATTTTTCGGAATGCATCTTTGAGTTGAATCTAGTGGATTTACCACTAGTGGGGGGTTCATGCACATGGGCTAATAATCAGACGTGATCTCAATTAGATAGATTCTTAATTTCTCTAGAGTGGGAAATTCATTTTTTGGATGTTTGGCAAAAGAGACTGCCTTGGCTGTGTTTGGACCATTGGCCCATCATGCTGGATTGTGGTGGGATTCAAAGAAGGCATTGGTATTTTAAGTTTGAAAACATGTGGCTAAAATCGGAAGGTTTTGTGGAAAGGGTCAAACAGTGGTTGTCATCGTACCAGATACAAGGTACTCCTAGTTTCACGCGTGCGGGAAAATTGAAAGCTTTAAAAAAAGACTTACAGCTTTGGAATGTGCAGACTTTTGGCGACATTGGGGAACTCAAGAAATGCAAGATAAGGGAGATACATGAGCTAGAAAAGTTACAAGAGTCTTTGACTTTAACTCAGGAGCAATTAGCCCAAAAGCTAGTGCTGGTTGCAGATCTCGAGAGGATCATTCTATTAGAAGAGATTTCGTGGCGGCAAAAGTTTAGAGCGTTATGGTTGAAGGAAGGAGATCGAAGCACCAAGTTTTCCCACAGGGTAGCCAATTCTCATAGGAGATCCAACAATAATGAGATTTTGAAGATTGATGGTGTAGAATGTAAGGATTTGCATGTGATTAATAATCATGTTGTTGGTTTTTTTGAACAGCTACTTATTGAGCAAGCGGGTTGGTGGCCTAAGCCTAATGGGCTGGTTTTTTTACTCCATTGGGCATATGGATGTTAGCCATTTGGAGAGGCCTTTGGAGGAGGTGGAAGTTTTCAAAGTGGTGAGGAAAATGGCTAAAGAGAAGGCTCCGGGTCGTGATGGGTTTTCTATGGGTTTCTTTCCAAAATGTTGAGATGTATTAAAGGATGATCTCATGAAGGTGTTCCAGGAGTTTTATTCGGCTGGAAAATTTGAGAAAAGCCTAAACGCCACTTTTCTTGCATTGATATCGAAGAAGGTTGGGTCTGCGGAGATTAGGGATTTCCGACCCATTAGCCTAGTAAATGGGGTTTACAAGATTATTTCCAATGTACTTGCAAATCGCCTTAGTGAGGTCGTGGGAAAGATAATCTCAAAGCCCCAAAATACTTTTGTAAAGGATAGATTTTAGATGCGGTTCTTATTGCAAATGAATGTCTGGACAGTAGACTAAAAGTTGGCAATACAGGGATTATATGCAAGTTAGACATGGAGAAGGCATATAACCATGTTAACTGGGACTTTCTTCTTGACCTTCTTCGGAGGTGTGGTTTTGGGGAGAGATGGCGTTCATGGATCTGTTGGTGTATATCTACGATTAAATTTTCAGTTTAATGGAAGCCTTACTAGATTTTTCAATAGCACACGAGGTCTAAGATAAGGAGATCCGCTGCCCCCATTACTCTTTGTTATTGTGATTGAGGCTTTGAGCAGAATGACCTCAAATCTGGTTGCCATTGGGCTTATGACTGGTTACTCAATTGGATTCTCAAGTGGGGGACTTATTAGTATTTCTCATTTATTGTTTTGCAGATGACACTCTTATCTTCTGTGAGGCAGATCATAATCAGGTTTGAGTATTGAAGGCCCTCTTACTTTATTTTGAAGCAGTTTCTGGGTTGAAAGTGAAGCTGGACAAATTAGATATGGTGCCTATTGGAGGTATTCAGCATTTAAGACAGTTGGCTAATATTCTAGGGGTGTAAGATTTCCTCACTCCCTATAACATATTTTGATTTTCCATTGGGGGCCGCCTCGAGAGCAGCTTCTTTATGGGATATAGTGATTGGGAAAGTAGAGCGTCGATTAGTAGGTTGGAAGAGAATGTACCTGTCAAAATGTGGTAGGATTACCCTGATAAGGAGTACATTATCTAATCTACTGACCTATTTTTTTCCTTGTTCCCTATTCTAGCAAGTGTGGCGCTTCGTATTGAGAAACTACAACGGGATTTCTTGTGGGGTGGAATAGGTGAGGAGTTCAAATTCCACCTAGTTAGGTGGGAGAAGGTATGTAGTCCTCTCTCTAATGGTGGTTTGGGCATTAGAAATTTGAGAATTTTTAATCAAACGTTAACTTGAAAAATGGTTGTGGAGATACCATTAAGAATCAGAAGCCCTATGGAAGTTGGTGATTAAGAGCAAATATGGTGGCTTATTGGGGGGGGGGGGGGGGGATGGCGTACCAACAAAGTGAGAGGGGCATATGGAGTGGGGTTGTGAAAACATATAAGAAGAGGATGGGGGGTCTTTACTCATCACACAAGATTTCGTCTAGGAGAGGGGGGCCAGGATCAAATTCTTGTATGATACTTGGTGTGGTGATTGTGCTCTAAAGGATCAGTTCCTACACTCTTCAGGGTTGCAAGTGCCAAAGATGCTTCAGTGGTGAAAGTCATGGTGATAGCAGTGGAACATCAATTTTAGTTGAGCGGCACAAGATTGGGAAATGGATAGTTTCGAAGCCTTTTTCAGCCTTTTGTATTCAATCAAACCAAGTAACCAGCATGATTTATTGTGGTGGATACCTACAGGTAAAGACTCGTTCTCGGTTCGCTCATTTTAAAAGTCTCTTACACAAGAGCTTCCTGTTCAGTTTCCCTAGAAAAGGCTTTGGAGACATAAGGCGCCTCTCAAAGCAGCGTATTTTGTGTGGACTGCTTCCTTGGGTAAGATCCTTATAACTGATAATTTGAGGAAACGAAGGATGATCATTGCAGATTAGTGTTGCATGTGTAGGAATGGGGGTGAATCTGTGAATTATCTTCTACTACAGTGTGAAGTAGCTCGAGGGTTATGGAATGAGGTATTTGGTAGACTAGACTTGGGTTGGGTTATGCTTGAGACAATAGTGGCGGTCTTGGCTAGTTGGACAAATCTAAGAGGCAATCAACAGATAAAAGTTGTTTGGAAAATTATTCCTATTTGTATCATGTGGTGTGTGTGGCAGGAGCACAATGAACGGACGTTCAAGGACAGAGAGATCGATGGAGGAACTAAGAGCTTTCTTTTTTAGAACTCTTTGTACTTTGGCTATTGCCGTTAATTTTAATGGCCTAGATCTTCATGATTTTCTTGTATTTATTGCTCCTACGTAGTTAGGGCATTCTTTGTTTTAAGCATGGCTTTGCCTATTCTTTAATTAATATATTAATATAATTTGCTTACTTATTAAAAAAAAGGGATTCTTTTAGCACTTTTCCCTTTTCCCAGTTAGGTGGATTTCTTGTATACTTCCTGTGCATTTCTTATAAAGTCACAAGTAGTTTCAACCGGGAACGTTCCTCAGGTGGAGAGTATGACCTCCTCCTAGAATGCAAGATATCTTGTCCTTTCTTTGGGTGCTCCTTTCAAATTGAAATCTATTTGAATTGATGTGTGATGCAAGGTGCATGGCTATCAAGGGCATAAAAGGGCTTAGAGGACAAGATGGCCTGGAAGAAAATCACAGAAGAATTGTTCAACCCAAGAGTTTGCTCGACTCTAGCTCAACATTCGGTTGAGTGAGAATCTAGCAGATAGTTCACTTGAGATCTTGCTCAAGTCTCAGTCCAGCGAACTTATTCCAGATTTTTTATAAAGTTTTAATTTAGTTTGAGTTGTAATTAGTATTTTGGATAATTTGGACTTCTATGGATGAGATATTATTATTATTACTATTATTATTATTATTATTAGGAGTTTAGTTTTTAATAGACTAGATTTTATCTAGGATTTGATTGATTAATTTTACAGTTTATTTTGTTTTGACGACTTCAATTGTATGCCTATAAAAAGGCAAAGTCTTTGGTCATTTTAAAGGTTGGTCGTGATTGTTATTATTAAGATCTGAAGCAGATCTGTTATTATTAAAATAATCATCGAGATACTTTCCCTATCACCTATTATTTTAGAGTGAGATCTTTAAGAATTAAGGAAGAGTTGCTTCATTTTCGTGAAGCAGATCTGTGTTTTGTCTATTCCACTGCATTCATAACATCAGATTTAGTTTGCATGCTTATGTCAACTTGTTGGAAAAAATTGAGTGGAATTTGACTAGTTGGAAGAGGATGCATTTATCCGATGGTGTTCCCCAATGGAATGTCACATATTTTAGAGATGCTCAAGATTGGGAAGTGATGCCTCTTCGGTGTTCTACAATCTTGTGTACCCTATTCGTATGAAGGTAAGGGGTGGGAGACATGAAGATAGGATCTCTTGGCATCCTTTCAAAAAAGGGAAGTTTATCTTCCTCTCATTCTACAAGTGTCTCAATATGCACAATGCAAGTCCATTTCTGTGGAAGAGCATTTGGAAGACAAAGGCTCCCTAAAAGGAAATCTTCTTTGTATGGACTGCTTCCCTGAGGAAGATTCTCACATTAGACAACTTCAGGAAATGAAGAATCGTTGCTGTGGATTGCTGTTGCATGTGCAAAAAAAAGTGGGGGGTTTGTTGACCATTTACTACTTCATTGTGAGATTGCCATGACCCTAGGGAATTAATTCTTTGCTAGTGTGGGACTAGCTTGGGTGATGCCTAGAAGGGTGATCGATCTCTTAGCATCTTGAAGAGGCCTTTAGGGTAATTAGCATATTGCAACAATTTGCAAGATAGTTTTGTTATGCCTATGGCGGTGTCTTTGGTGGGAGAACGGAAAAAGTTTTGAAGATTGTGATTGGTCAATGGATGAGCTTAGAAATTTCCTTTTTATAATACTTTTCTCCATTGGTCGATTGTAATTGATTTTGATGGCATGAACTTTCACAAATTTCTTGTATCACTAGATTATTGTGCATAAGTGATGCTCTTGTATATGTCCCATGTACTTGTTGGACTCTTGCCTATTCTGATTATCAATTAAATTTTTGTTTACCTATAAAAAAAAAAATTAAAACATAAAATCCCTTCTAGCTTATATTTGCTTGGTTAACTCTTCATGTTTATGTAACTGTTTGTTTTCATACCATAACATGAAGAAGAATATTAGAAAAGCATGTGTAGGCACAATGCCTTAATTACATATTGCTTTTCTTGCTAAATACGTGGATTTTAGAATTGTTAATCAGACAGTTGCTAAAAAATATATATTTTTGTTTGCAGTGCATGCTTTGAACAAACTGCCGTACTCTAAACTTGACTCAAAGTCTGTTGGGATCAGGGAAGGAGTTGTTTTTTTGACATACAGCAGCCTTATAGCATCTTCTGAGAAAGGTCGGTCTCGTTTGCAGCAACTTGTGCAGTGGTGTGGATCAGGATTTGATGGTCTTCTTGTATTTGATGAGGTACAAGAGTTAAAAATATCCATTTTCTTCAGAAATGTTTTCTAGTTGGAGTTCTTAATCTTTAAGTGTACCTTTTTTTAAAGAAAAAAAGTTCTATAACTGATGCAATTATGTGTTACAAGATTTCAATTTTTTCTTCTATTTTTCATTGCTAAGGGTCAATGGCTTCATTGTAGTGCCACAAAGCCAAAAATTTGGTACCCGAAGCTGGAAGTCAGCCAACACGAACGGGTGAAGCTGTTCTTGAGATACAGGTTTGTCCTTAAATTATTGTACAATATTTGATATGGGTGTAACTTCTTAAAATAAATGATATGCGTGTAGTACTGGTGGTAATTCTAAAGAATTGTTTAAGTTTGTGGAGTTTTACCTTTCCTTAAGTGCAGCACTCATCTTTTTCTTTTGTGAAAATCCATCAAAAGGATAATTCATCCTATGATTATGAATATACAACAATATTGGGGTAGGAGGGCATAGAATGCTTTAATTGGATTTCATCTAATTCTTATTGTTCAAAATTTGGATATCGTAGGCTCGACTTCCTGAAGCTCGTGTTGTTTATTGCTCAGCAACTGGTGCATCTGAACCACGCAATATGGGTTATATGGTCCGCCTTGGTCTTTGGGGGGCTGGAACATTTTTCCTGGACTTCCGTGATTTTCTAGGTGGGTGCTTTTTTTTTTTTCGCCTAAAGCAATTTTTCCCTGCACTGCTCCTGCATATTTTTATCTATCTATAATATCTTGTGTCGTGTCATGAAGTTAATTTTGGTACATAATCTACATTAAATGTAAACAGTAAAGGAGAAAAGTTAACTGCATTATGATGGTTGCTAGAGTTCAGTTATAATCATCTGTTGGCATGTTGCATGTGGAAACTGAAGTTGGTTATCTGTTGAATTATTGCATGGCTTATCTTGGTATGAATGATTAAAATTGTCTTAAATCCTTGTTTCAGTCAGAAAGTTTTGTCTGGATACGTTTAGCAATGTAGGAAAATCTACTTTGACGCCCCGTCAAGCATAATGGTGAATTTATTGCTTCTTGTTAATTGAAATAATGATAATTTATAGAAATTAGCACATACCATTTAGTTCAAAACATATTGTTTGCTAGTTACAGGTTGTCCTGCTACATATATGGCTTTTAGCTTAAGAGTTCAACATCTGTCTTCCTAAGTTCCGTAATCCTTAGGCTTCTAAGATTTCTTGGAAATGATTTTTCGTCATTGCAATGTTAGTTGATGTCTGCCAAGAAGAATGCCTTTCAATTTCAGGCATCAGCTTGAGCTTTCACAAATCAGCCATTACTTGTGTGGCATATTGATTACTTGTAAGGATAGTTGCCACCTGAAGGTGCTATGCATAATGGTGCCACCTATTTGTGCTATATTTTTTGGTGTCTTGGTGATGCAGCTTTTATGAGGCCAACCCATGAAGCTTGAACATGATACTGATATGAAAATATTTGGAGTAGTGATAGATGATTGGCATATTAGGATACACATTTTAGGATTTCATATTTTAGAGTGCACAATGCAAAATGGATGGTACTTTCTGGGTGTGCCTCTGATGGATGGTTAGGTTAGATAGGGGACTACTTTTCTCATTCATCACTTAGAATCCCTTTAGAATGTACGTGATTATTTATAGGGGTTGAGGTGTTCTACTATGGCATTACCCTTTTGGGGACATGAGTCTTGGTGCCCAGTTAGGAATGTTACCTTCTTGAGCTCGATTTTTCTGTTGATAACACTCTTCTGGCGCGGGTTTCTGGCTCGGACTTCTACGGATTCTGCTCTTACAAAGATAACAATTGGTTAAGATTTGCCATGATGAACATGACTTCCTTCTGGGCTATATCTCTTCATTGTCTTACCCTTTTATTCTTGGCAATAGGCTTCCAATGGGTGGCACCCTAGTTCATTTTGTATCCAACATATATAATATATTTTATAATGATTGCAATGGAGATTCAATTGTATCGCCTAGTCCTTTTGGAGCATGGCCTAGATGTGGATTAGGCATTCCTTTGAAGTGTTACAAATGGTATTAGAGCCTATCCCAACTAGAAGTCTGGGACTTGAGCCATGTCACCTATGATGGAATGGCCCAATGAGGACGTCAGGTATATAAGAGGGGAGAATGTGATACTTCATATTGACTGATGAGTGCAAGTGGTTTATCGGATTCCGCATTGCTTGGGAGAGAGATCTTGCTCTTTATAATGATCCCAATGATGAATTGGGCCGACCAATGCTTCCTATCTAGCTATATTACAACTTTCCACAACCACCATCTCCATCGGTGGTACTGCTGTCTGCCCAATAGATTGTACAAAACCATCTCATAAGACGCTCCCCTTTAGTGGGGAATGGATGAAGACCAAGTTATTGGTCTCACAGCCCTTTTATCTTTCTTTTTATGTGCTGTAACGATTGTAATTGGATGTTTATCAGGAAATTTCACCTTCTCCTCATGTATCTTGTTCCTTTTGTTTTAATGAAATGTTTGTTAAAAAAAACTGCAGCCATTTATATGCAATTCCTTGGCTTCTCAAGCCTTCTAAAGATTTTCTAGTCATACCCCTCTTGTCTGAACCCAGTCTCCATTCACAAATTTCTTTCTTTTCTCTTCTCCTCATATGGTAGTCACTTTTCCTCTTTTTCTTTCTAGGTTTTGGTGTAATATCACATAGAATTATTGATGTTCTTTTGTGTTTCTGATCTATGACCTTAATAGTCTTGTTTGATCTTCTTTGAATCTATCTATATACTGACTCATATGCTTCCTTTGATCAGCCTTTTTTTACTACGATCTCGATGGTTTGTTGTTTCTTTCTGCCATTTGGTTGCTGTGAAAATTTCAGGATACGAAAAAAAAAGAACTGAAAATCATATTTGTGGATAGGATAATTCAAGATTCCAGAAGCTTGTTTTTCCTTTGATTGTTCAACATTGGAATCTTTATAGACATATAATTATACTCTAAAGCCCACCCGCCCCGAGGACGGCTGCGGGCAGGGCAGGACAGGTCCATGTGACCTGCCGCGCACCCCTAGTGGATATATATATACATGTATTGATGCACAACCATACACACACAGAGACATACGCTTATGCATCAATTCATTTAATTATTGTTTTAGTGGTGAAGATAACAAATTTCATTATTGGCTATTGGTTGCTTTTCATACAATTTGCTTAATTTCTTTTTCCTAATCCCCCCTCATGTTATCTTTATGTATTCACTTATTTCAATTCCCACTTAAATTATTGAAATTTATCAGAATATTTTCTTACCAAAGGTTACCTGCAGTTGCTCTGGAAAAAGGGGGCGTTGGAGCACTGGAACTTGTTGCCATGGACATGAAAGCAAGGTTAATATTAGTCTAAAATTCATTTCAGTGCAATATTTGATTTTCCTAAATCACTTTCTCCACATTTCAGGGGGATGTATGTTTGTCGTACACTTAGCTACAAAGGAGTGGAGTTTGAAGTTGTTGAAGCACCATTAGAAGCTGAAATGATGGTACAAGGCATTCTTTTGCTGTGCTATATGTGATACTCATTAAACCAAATCTTTTTTTAGTTATTATGGTTTTTATGTACCCGTAATGCAAGCACATAAATAATTTGGGCACGTGCTTCATAATTTGACAAAACCAAGCTCACATTTTTTATTGCTTCTGGGGAAAGCTTATCTGTCCCCTTCCCCCTTCTATCTAAAGTACTTGTAAATTTTTTCAAATTGTTTTCTTGCTGGACCCTGCCAGGAAATCATGCTCAATTTCTGTTGGCCCCCTTTATCTGTTTTCTATTTCAAGAATGTCCAACTATTGTTGGCTGTGAATAGGGACAAAGTCGGGAATCTAGTTATGGGGGTTATAATCCTAAATAAGATCTTAAAAATAAAATTTTAAAGATAGATTTATGATTGAATTTTTAAGTTACTGTACAAAAGCACATGTTTTGTATGCTATTGCTTGTGATAAAATATTATATAATTTTTTTATTTTTTATTTTATTATATCATATAACCCAAACATGTGTAGAAATGGTTAATTTGAAGTTTTAAGTTCAGATGCTAAAGAAAACTAGTTATGCTAATTGAAATTGATACTTTTCAATGAATAAAGCTATTGATGACATAAATAACACGGACGTTTCCCAAACTAGTGTAATTATGAAGTACACAAAGAGAGAAAAATATTAAACACAGTTATACTTTTACAAAATAAAATCAATTTCAAGAAAAAAGAAAGATTTTACAAATTCACAATTTATAAGTACCCAAGTTCAAGTATATTTTAAATTAATGAGTGCATAAAATTCAATCAAACATTTATACTAACCAAAAAAATATTATTCAAACCCCTGGGGGTTGGCTCAAGTGGTAAAGGGCTTGGGGGTATGCTCTCCCCTGGTCTAAGGTTCAAATCTCCCTTGAGTGCAAACAATCTCTAGGGGCCATCAAATTGGAGGATTTTCTCCTTGAATTACCCAATGTGCACTTGCAGGAAACTCCTTGCTGAGGGCTTGTGCACCCTCGGGATTAGTCGGGATGTTGTTCCTAGACATCCGGTGCCAATCAAAAATATATATATATATATATATATATATTCATATTCATATAAAACTATGGTTGTATATTTCCTATCTTTTATTTTTTCAATTTATAAAAAAGCTAAAATATAAAAAATTCAAATCTTTATCAAAAGATTTTTCTATAATGCCTCCTGGATTCTGTCACTGGCTGTGAAACTGAGCCATCATCTAGTGGTTTAGAAAGTGGACAAAGGAGTATTTCATGGTGACACAAGTTTAAATCCACGGTTACTGAGAGACTGCTTGTAGCCATAAAAAGGAAAAAGTGAAAAAGGAAAAAAAGACCAAAAGGAGAAAAAAAAAATGAAAGTATAAATGATGAGTATAAATGTAATGAAAACTGTACTTCATGTCATTTGAGATTAAGGGATGAGAATTCTACATGGATGCTTACTTGTCAAAAAAAAAATCTACATGGATGTAAATATGTTAATTGAATGTTCGTTTGTTGCTAAGCTGTAACCTTTGCTTCTTTTTAGTTGAATCATGCTCATCTCAATGAGCATTATGGACAACTACATTCAACATCTCCAAGGAATGCAGTTTAAACCCCAGAAAGCATCATATTTTAGTTACTTGTTTTATAAATTTCATATTCAATCTTTAAAATTTTCCATCTTATGTATATTCTGAAGATCTCTTTTGGTATCTTATCCTACGCCAACTTTTTTCAAGGATATGTATAAAAAAGCTGCTGAGTTTTGGGCAGAGTTACGTGTGGAATTGTTGTCAGCAAGTGCTTTTCTTTCAAATGAGAAGCCTAGTAGTAGTCAGTTGTGGAGATTGTATTGGGCAAGCCATCAGGTATATGACCTGCTGGACCATTGGTGCTGGTTTAACATTTTTGGCAATTGAATTTCATTCTTCTTTCTTAGTTTTCAATTTATGTCCTCAATCATTTTGTTATTTTCTTTTCCTCTATTTTGTGTTGTAGCGTTTCTTTAGACATATGTGTATGTCAGCTAAGGTCCCTGCTACTGTAAGACTAGCCAAGCAAGCATTAATGGAAGATAAGTGTGTGGTTGTTGGTCTTCAGAGTACTGGAGAGGCACGGACTGAGGAAGCTGTGACAAAATATGTGCGTATCTGTGATTTGATGATAGGTCCCAGCATTTACTATCTAATCTTTGTTGTTTGGATTGGTTTCATATTTGAAAGCTTTTTAATTCCTCACCCTCAATAGGGTCTTGAACTTGATGATTTTATCTCTGGACCTCGAGAACTGTTGCTAAAATTCGTGGAGGAAAATTATCCTTTGCCAGAAAAGCCAGAACCTCTTCCAGGCATGTGCTTGGTTTATCTACTGGATTGTTTGTACCTTATTCATATACCTTCTGTGACTGAGATTAACTTCTGATTTTAATATAGGAGAGGAAAGTGTTAAGGAGCTGCAACGGAAAAGGCATTCAGCAACTCCTGGTGTCTCAATGAAAGGGAGGGTTAGGAAAGTTGCAAAATGGAAACCTGCAAGTGATGGAGAAAGTGAAGAAGAATCTGAAAGTGAGTTTCTTGAAATCGGACGCTAAAGAACCTGGTGTATTTATCTATAAACTATTTTCTCTTCTGTAGTACAAAGGGTATACAAATCAGACTTCATTTCATTGTATTGTGCTTGAAAACTAGGTGCATCATCACCTGATCTCGTCCTCATCAATATCTGACTTTTTTCCATGTGAGGTTTTTCATTTGGTTTTTATTATCTTCTTATTTGCAACTTTGCCAGATTCTTCATAAGGTGTATCACTTTTAGACCATATATTATGTGCAACTGTGGCTTTTGTCAATATTATCTTTCATGGTTTTTGTGTGCTTTTGGTGTTACTGTTTTTAGCCCAATGAATATTATCTGCTGAGACAAAAGTTGTGAATATCCGAAGTATTTACTTTATTATTGCTAAGTTCCAGTTTAATGAATGCAGCTGATTCTGCTCATGAATCTACTGAATCTGATGATGATTTTCGGATCTGTGAGATTTGCAATGATGATGAGGTAGTTTCTCTTGATGGTGCTGATGGTTTGAGTGTGCACTGTGTGATTGCTGATCATACGTGTCCTTGCAGGAAAGTAAGACTTTGCTCCAATGTTCCTGTTGTGGCCAACTGGTCCATCCTGCTTGTTTAGTACCACCTGTCATAGACTTGGTAACCGGAGATTGGTCATGTCATTCATGCAAGGAAAAAACAGATGAATATCTTCAAGCAAGACATGCATATATAGCAGATCTTTTGAAGAGGTTCGCTATTTCGAGAGTTGTTCATCTTTTGGGGTTTAGGGGTGTGGTTGTAGTGGTGGTAGTTATTAAGTTACTACATGCCAATAGCAGTAATACGTGTGCTATAACCTTGGTAATAGGTATGAAGCAGCTTTGGAGCGTAAGACCAAAATTCTGGAGATAGTTCGTTCTTTGGATCTGCCTAACAATCCTTTAGATGACATTATCGATCAGGTGGTATTCATATGTCCTTATGTTTTTAATAACTTGTTAACATGAATTTGAGCTCCAACTGGGCCACAACAAATAGATAGAGACCCCCACTGAGGTCCTTGACTTGCATTTCTAAGGATTTTCTGCATAGTAGAGGAAATTAAAACTGTTGTAGCTTCTGCTGACCAGGACAGAACTCAGAATACTGTGTCCCTCAGTTACTCATGACTAGCTAGGATCTGTGTTTTACTTGGCTGTGGATTTAGTCCAGAAAGACTAAGAACCCATGAACTTTGTTTGTGGATTTTTCTGAATCTAAGTCATTGGCTGAGTGATGCTGTTGCACATCATACGGTCATACCTGAGTTTTTAAAAGCAGCTTGAACTTTTTCATAGAATCTATTATCACAATTTGTTGCCTCACATGCAAGTTTTTGCTCACGTCTGCTGTTTGGCTTCTCTGTTTTTTATTCTGGGCATTGGATATCTGCTTACTTTACAATCAAATGATCGGCACCCTCTGCTGTGTCTGATGTTATTATTCTTGTTGACCATCCCTTTAACTTTAATGCAGCTCGGAGGGCCTGATAAAGTGGCAGAAATGACAGGGAGGCGAGGCATGCTTGTTAGGGCCTCTAATGGAAAAGGTGTTACTTATCAGGCACGGAACACGTGAGTTTGAGTATCTTACTTTCTCACATGGTTCATTATTATTTTATGGTGGCTAAATTTCTATTTTGTATGTTGCTTCAGAAAAGAGGTCACCATGGAGATGGTTAACATGCATGAGAAACAGCTCTTTATGGATGGTAAGAAGTTGGTTGCTATCATATCTGAAGCAGGGTCAGCTGGTGTTTCTTTGCAGGCGGATAGAAGAGCTGCGAATCAGGTATGTTTAGTTTTGTGAAACCTCTAACATCCTCTGCATACTTCTTTGACTACACCATTTGCATGACGTGTCTTGTATGTAAGGCCTCAAGGGAGACCCAAGCCACATCTGTACCATACTCTAGAAAGACTAATCAATGGTACAATTGTTACCCTATTGGAATCATTACAAACACCATGAACTTTTTCCGCTTAAGCAGTGTGGGATCTCATACACTATCCATTCTCATTAGTCATTATGGGGTATCAAAATCTCCCACCCTTAAATTCCCGATGTCTTGGTCAAGCTATTCCATCATAGGTGGCATGGCTCAAGTCTCACATTTTTTTATTCGAATTAGCTTTAACATTTGTAATGGCTCAAGGGAGGCCCAACCCACATGGGCCATACTCCAAAAGGACTAGTCCCAAGTGCAATTAGAGTCCTGTTGGAATCATTATAAAAAGTAAGAGCTCCCTCCCTAGCAATGTGAAATCCCATATACCACCTATACCCATTAGTCAGTAGGTGGGTATCACATTGTATGCGTGCCATACTATATTTTTACCTTTGGTAGGAACTGAATATGTCGTCTACAGTTGGCTTAGATATGTAATTTTATGCTTCATTTTTTTTCTAAGTTCCCATTTCTCATTGTTTGCATTGGAAATACATCATTTGATACTTCATGACAGAAAAGAAGAGTGCATCTGACACTGGAACTTCCATGGAGTGCTGACAGAGCAATTCAACAGTTTGGAAGAACTCACCGGTCGAACCAAGCTTCTGCACCCGAGTACAGGTTGACCAAGGCATTATATATTTAATTTTCTTTAATCTATAAATGTTGCATCTGCATTATTTTACTGTTACTTCTGCACCCGAGTACGGGTTGACCAAGGCATTATATGTTTAATTTTCTTTAATCTATAAATGTTGCATCTGCATTATTTTACTGTTTAATTAGTTGGACAACCAGTAGCTGTAAAAGCTTGGCCAACAGGAAAAAGAAGCTACCATAGTTTGTGGACTATTTAAGTTCTGCCACAAAAGTTGGAAGCGACTTAGCCCTAGTTGGGCAAAGGATATGACCATAAACAGCACCAGAACCAACTAAAGCAACCTCCCAAGTTAAATGAGAAAAAATGTGTCAGAGCACAGTGGCTACTATCAAATTAGCACAATCTAGCAGAACATAGACATCAACAAAGAAAACCATGACTAGGGCTGTATTCGAGCCGAGTTCGAGCTGTCAAAGCTCAGTTCAAATATTGATTAGTCTTAGGTCAAGCTCGGCTCATATAAGAGTCGACCTCTAAGGTTCAGCACTAGCTTGGCTTTCAAAAGTTGGGTCTACTGTTAAAAAATTAATTTCTTTATGTGGGTCCCATATTTACCCACTTTTTTCAAATGAGTGCATGGGGCTTGCACACCCTAGGACTGAAAATATCATTTCTCATAAAAATATGTTATATAAATGTATGTATTATATTTATATAGTATATCATATATGGAGTAGCAATATATAAATTAACATATATGTTTGCATGCATATCTATATATCTATATTAGTTAGTTATAAATATAATTATAAGTAATAATTGTAATATTGTGTTAGTATTTTTATTTTTGACTAATACATAAAAATTGCAATGTTGATTCATTTCATTTATTATCTTTTAAATTGAGAAAATAAGAAAACTTCAAAAAATTTCCAGCCGAGCTAGACTAAGCAACCGACTCAATTACTATTCGAGTATTACTAGCATTAATGTATCCAACATTATTATTATTAATATATATATATATGTTTGTATTACAATATATGTGAGCAAAACCCCTAGGGGTTGGCTCAAGTGGTAAAGGCCTTGGGCTTGGGGGTATGCTCCCCCCAGGTCTAAGGTTCAAATTCCCTTGGGTGCAATCTCTAAGGGCCATCGGACTAGATAATTTTCTCATTGAATTACCCGATGTGCATTTACGGAAAACTCCTTGCAAAGGACCTGTGCACCCCTAGGATTTGTTGGGATGTTGTTCCTTGACACCCGGTGCCAATCAAAAATATAAATATATATGAGCAAGCTTACAAGTTGAGTACTATACACGCATGTTTGTGAACATTAATCAATTTGAGTTGCGTTTTATATGAGTTGTATGGTTTAATATCGATCATAATTTCATGTTTGCAAACGAGCTCATTTTTTTTTTTTTTATTGGCACCGAGTGTCCGAAACAATGTCCCAACTAATCCCGAGGGTGCACAGGTCCTCGACAAGGAGTTTCCCGCTAATGCACCTCGTGTAATTCAAGGGAAAAATCCCCCAGTCCGATGACCCCTAGAAATTGTTTGCACCCAAAGGGATTTGAACCTTAGACCTAGGGGGAGCATACCCCCAAGCCCAAGGCCTTTACCACTTGAGCCAACCCCTAGGGAAGGGCTGTTACCATATTAATGGTTACACCAACGAGATATCATTTTATATGTGCAAATGCTCATGACAAAACTCTAGACCCCTTGATCAAAACAACCAAACAGTACATCAACAATATCATATCTCATTCTAGTTTCCTTTGCAAAATCACAATCTTGAAAAACTTTTGAGGTCCTTTTAAACTAGAACAATGTAGTTGGGATTCCAACTCTTGAAGTTTGCTTTACAAAAATTTTAGAGCTACTTCCAATATTGCTCTTCCAAATCTCATATATGCAACTCTTGAAGCTCCTTAAATCTTCTCCTCAGTTGCTATTTTCAGCTAATGGTGTGGGCTCTCCAAAAAAACGGTGATATGCGTGTAGCCTTGAGAAGCAAGAAAAGAAACTCTCTCTCTCCTCTCTAATATGACACGCCCTGGGAGTTTGCCCTAGATTTTTTTTTTTTTTTTTTTTTGCTTGTGTTTTACGATAGAAGAATGAAAAATGAGTTTCTATCTCTCTCTCTCCCTACCCTTGTTGCAACTTAAAGGAAATTTCCCGTTTGGATGAATGAATGGCTGGCCACCTTTAGGGATTATGTTAGGAATTGGAGTATTGTGATGATTAATCGGTGCTACATGTGCCATAATGATGGGAAATAGTGGATCACATTCTTGTGCATTGTGATGTTGCTAGCAAATTATGGAACATGGTCATTGGTCTTTTGGGATAGTTGGGGTTATGCTCTTTTATCTGGTGGATCTACAATGTTGGAAAGGGCGGTTTGATAGCCAACTGCATGAGCTACTGTAGAGTATTTTGAGAGAGAACTGTGCACACTTTTGATGATTACAAAAAGTCAATGGTGGAGGTCAAGTCATCCTTTTTTTTTTTTTTTATAAGTAAGAAGGTCAAGTCATCCTTAATACACTCTTTCAACAATTAGTGGCCCAAAACTGTGTATATTTTTCTGATTATACTTTTCTAGACTTCCTATTCCCTCTTCCTTTTTCCAATTAGGTGGACTTCTTGTATGTATACACATCTTGAGAATCGGAGATCCGTCTTTTTTGTTTTGATAAACTTCAGTACTTTTACTTATATATGAAATATATGAAATAAAACCTGCAGGGGTAGTTATAACTTGAAGAGGGACCTATAGGGAATTAATGAAATTTTTGCTCCAATAGGATTTGAACTTCTAGTTATCTCCTAACTTGTCTTTATTTAATGTTACTTGTATTTTATATTTCTATAAAATATATATATATATATGTATATAATCTCTAATGGTCATTAAATAGTGCAGGAGTTCATTTACTACAAAACATTGCAATTGATCCCTCTATAAAATAGCGAAAAAGAAGAAAATCTGTAGAGAATTAAATTGAGTTTTTTATTACTGTCACTTCTTTCTTTCTGCTTGATTTCCTGAGTACTCAGTTTAATCTTGAATATTTTTATAGTCTTAGCATTAAATTCCATAAAATAACTATAAATGTGATTACCTAGTGCATAGAGGTGTAGGCACTTTGATGTTTTGTAAAGTTTTGAATTTGTTTGACCGAACTAATTTCTACTTCTATTCTTTGCAGGCTACTCTTCACCAATCTTGGCGGGGAACGCCGGTTTGCATCAATTGTTGCCAAGAGATTAGAATCTCTTGGTGCCTTAACACAAGGAGACCGCAGGCAAGTGTGGTTTATTTTTGGTCTTAAGAAGTATGAGAAAATGAATTCCAACCTTATTCTTAAACCCCCCAAATCATCTTTCTGAATATGTGATTGAATTCATTGCAGAGCAGGGCCAACTTTGAGTGCTTATAATTATGATAGTGCGTATGGAAAGAAAGCCCTTATGGTGATGTATAAAGGAATCATGGAGCAGGTTCTTTTTTGTTTTTTTAATAACCTTTTAGTAGCAATGATATTTCTTTATATTTGTGCTAATGCTTGTGGAAAAAGAAAGGCTGAATATTGATATATTCCGTTCTTCAGGATTCTCTGCCTGTTGTACCTCCTGGATGCTCATCTGAAAAACCAGAGACTACCCAAGATTTTATAACAAAGGCAAAAGCTGCTCTTGTGTCTGTGGGAATAGTTAGGGACACAGTTCTTGGTAATTTTTATTACAAAAATCATCTACTTACAGTTGACTGCACTAAAGTGCCATAGTTCAAATATTGTCAATGATTCATTTTGGGTTATATTGTAGCAGAATGTGAGATCTTATGACTTATACTTATCTGGTTGTAATTTTTGTGTTTTATATTTTCTGTAGTTAATGGAAAAGATTCTGGAAAGTTGTCTGGCCGTATAATTGACTCTGATATGCATGACGTTGGACGTTTCCTCAATCGGCTTTTGGGACTGCCACCTGATATTCAAAATAGGTCAGTGGTTTGTTATTAAAGAGTTATGTGCTCACTGCAGTTAGAATTGGGCTTGTTATCTGAACATGCTCATGAATTCACAGGTTATTTGAGTTATTTGTTGGCATCTTGGACCTACTTATTCAGAATGCACGCATTGAAGGGAATCTTGACTCAGGGATTGTTGATATGAAAGCTAATGTCATCGAATTACAAGGGACCCCCAAGGTCAATTCGCTGCTGAATCTCTCACTGGCTTTACAAATTTGGTCATCCTAACTGCTTTTCCCTGCAGACTGTTCATGTGGATCAAATGTCTGGGGCATCAACAGTACTCTTTACTTTCACTCTTGATCGTGGAATCACATGGGAGGTATGTTTTCCACTCCAATTTCTAGTTTGACAGTATGTTGACTTTCACAAGAAGCCAAATAAATGTGTAATTCATTTGCCTGTCAGTCCGCAAGTACCATTCTTGACGAGAAGCGAAAGGATGGGCTTAGTTCAGCAAATGATGGATTCTATGAATCTAAAAGGGAGTGGTTGGGGAGGCGTCACTTCACATTAGCATTTGAAAGGTATTATCCTTGAATCTACTTGTATCCGTATTTTTTTCTTGTTGAATTTTGTATGTCTGTACATCATAATTTTGTACAAGTAATTCAAGGAAAGATATTGCAACTTATTAATGTCTTGACTTTTAACTTTTAGTGTTGTACATATACAAATATATATCTATGTATAAGGGTTTAATTATTTAATGTCCCAATTTCTTGGCTTGTCTCCATCAGTATGTTACTATTGTTTAAATGATAAGGATTCCATAAGAACATTAATTTCTTTTGCTGAAAAAAGCAATGAATGCTGCACCACGTTGATAATGTTCATATACTGAGTTGTGGCTTAAGTTCAACCCAATTCATATAGACTGAATTTTAGAGTAGAGCTTCCAGAGCTTTGGAAGCGTTAGGATGAAAAGGACCTGTTCTTTTGGCTGATTTTATTATTCATTTAGTCTTATTTGTTTTTCCTTGTTTTTATCTTGCTACAGTAATAGTAAGGGAATATCTATTTACTTTTCAAAAAATAAAAATATAAATGCAAGGGAATATCTACTTTCGTTACCTATTGCTAGAATGCAAGCAGTTCTGGCTTTAAGTGAAGTAGCAACAACTTAGCCTTTTTTTTTTTTTCTTTCTTTTTTGTTAAAAAAAAATAAGATTTTATAAGAACAAGTGTTCTGGTGTTTCAAATGTATCTAAATTAAGTTCTTACCTTCTTATCTCGGTTGCATATAACATGAAGCAATATGTAAATGGACTCGTATAGTTTTTATTTTTGGTATTTAATATGGGGCTTGATATCACCTTTCATTTTTTTTTATAAGTAATATATCACCTTTCATATGGGACCATCCTAGTATTTTTACTCGATGGTTGAATTTGCTCAACACAAATGCACAAGGATGTACTTGTATACAGTTCAAATCAGGAAAGCAATGTGCTTGACTCATTTTTTTATTTTATTTTTTCCTTGGAATTATGATTCAGTTCTGCTTCTGGAATGTTTAAGATAGTACGGCCAGCTGTTGGGGAGTCTCTAAGGTATAAAAAAATTATAATTACCAGACTTCATTTTCACTCCTTACCTCCAATCTTTAACCGCATTGTTTTACCTTCTCCAGGGAAATGCCTCTGGCGGAGCTTAAAAATAAGTATCGCAAAATATCGTCTTTAGAGAAGGCTCGTAGTGGTTGGGAAGATGAATTTGAAGTATCATCTAAACAGGTAGAGATTGTTGATGAAATTATTTTTCTATGGTTGTAGGTATTTCTATTTAGAATGAAATTTGTTAATCGGTTTAATGTGGATAATTTGCTAAACTATACATGGATAGGAGCGTATACTATTTCTGCTTTTTCCAATATTTCTGATTTTCTGGATTGTTGTTTGCCGAATCCAAAGGGGTTATCAAGTATTTACATCTTATGTACTGGGTGCACTTGTTCGTGGAGTGATTAGTAATATGTTGAGATAAAGGTTTGATTTTCCTTTATTGGGATTGAGGGAGGAGGCACTGTCGTTGAATACAATAATGGAAGTCTTTCATTGTCAAGCTCAATTCTTTGGAACATACACTTCATGCAAAGATGCTTATGATGTGTTTTTTATTACTTGCATTACTTGCTTAAATTTTTTAATTTATTTTCGAAGTTCAGATATTTTTAGCATCAATGGAAGGATATTTACTCGTTGATCCTGTATCATCCTTGTTCTTTTTCTTTTTCTTACACAGTTTAATGCTATATTTACCTGCAGTGCATGCATGGCCCCAATTGTAAGCAAGGCAACTTCTGTACAGTTGGCAGAAGAATTCAGGAAGTAAATGTATTGGGTGGACTCATTTTTCCTGTTTGGGGCACTATTGAGAAGGCCCTTTCTAAGCAGGTAACCTGGCCTGGCTCATCAATAGATCTGTGATGATTTTGTAATTTCCAAAAGCAAAATGCAGTTTAATTTTGGTTACCCAAACAAGCTTATCTGAAATAATAGGGCTTTTGCTATCTGAACTCTTTTCTGCCATTATGCTATCTAGAGTTATTCACTCCATAACTTCTTGGCCTGTTTCTGTCCTTTTGACCCTCGTTTTTAATCTTCTGCACACTTGCATCTCTAGGTCTTCAACATGGATCTATCATCTTTTATTCGACTTTTTTATGATCTTATTAAATGTTGCATATTCCTTGTGTCATGACTCATCCATCTTATCATACTTATATAGGCTGTATATTTTCTTAATAAATTATTTGAGATTGCCCAATACAACAACATTATATTTTACTGCTTGGTGGCCATGTGAGGTTTGGATGAGTAAGTGCCATTACATATTTGCGTCTTTTCTGCATTCTTTCCCTCTCTGCTGGCACTAGTTGGAATTGAGCATTTAGGTGCCAATTGGCTCAATTTTCCCTCTTTGCCCCTTGTTTTAAGTACTTCATATACTTATCACTGCCCTTGCCAACCATAATAACTCAGGGTTATGTTAAAATTCAAGTATGTTACAAAAAGTTCACTTTTGTGTATTCCACCAAGTCACTAATTCCATTGTAGTTGTACATCCTTTCAGATTTACCAATGTACTTGATTTTTATAATTTAGTACTGTATTGTTTTTCTTGATTAAAGAACTGGTGCAACCTATTAGTCAAAGGGTGGATTTGGGATGAGCTGTAGATTCACATTGCACCAAGAGTCCCCTAGATAACCCAATACACTGTTCGAGTTGGTGGGATCATATATCTGGGATTTACTCCCAGGGATGGATCCGATGGGCAGTGTCTTATTTGCGTTTCTACGTCAATAAAGAATTCGGCTTGCTAAAGAGTGATAATTTTTTACTTTTGTCCTCCAATTTGTTGCGAACAGTGTCATTCTGTTCTATATGTATTATTACTGATCGACTGCTGAAACATTATGTAGGCCCGTCAAAGCCACAAGCGGCTCCGTGTGGTGCGTATAGAAACTACCAGAGACAACCAGCGGATTGTTGGGCTTCTTGTCCCCAATGCAGCAGTTGAATCTGTGCTTCAAGGTCAATCTCTCTCTCTCTCTCTCTCTCTCTCTCTCTCTCTCTCTCTCTCATGTGTACACAGACGAAAACACGTCCTGGCATTCTATGTCAAGTTATTTATTTTCTTTACCGTGGTTGCATTATATGCCAAGTTATTTATATACTTTCCTGTGGTTGCATTATATATGTCAAGTTATTTAATTTCTTTCCTGCGGTTGCATTACTTGTGGGGATTGTTCCAGTGAGCGAGTCGATTTTATTTACACAGCGTTCATTTATGTATGATCGAATCATATTTTCATGGGGGCAAGAAACTAATGAGTCTGACTTACACAATGCTTGCAGATTTAGCATGGGTTCAAGATATTGACGATTGAGTTTTTTGCTCAAAGAGATAATCGCCTGCACCCGTTATCTCTCATGCAAAGGTGTCGGTTTTTGCTCGAAGGGATGTCTTTTTGTGTCTATTTCTCTCCTGTCAGGATGCAACAGTTTCGAAGCGTGAATATATTTTGTTTGAAAGAGCCACCTCACACTGGAGAACAGAAAGAGGGTTATGAGGGGGGAGAAAAAAGAGGAATTCTCTGCACCATACAGCACTGTACGTGCACAGATTCATTTTGATTTTTCCGTCCGGGCTTCAATTTTTTGGAATATAATTTTGTATATTATCCACATTTTCACGAAATGTGAAAAGACAATAGGTTACTAGGCTGTATTGATTATAGTTTTTGTTAAACTAATTTGTATTGGTTACATGCACATTCATCAGACAACACATGAAATAGAAAAATCCTTTTTGATAAAGCTTCTTCGTTCACCAAATCCCAAAAGCAAACCAGTACAATGAATTCACACACTCTCACACACACACATCTCAACATCAGACACAAACCACATCAAAACCCCATATCGTTATTTATTCTCAAAATGGCTAAGGTGCTTTTAGCTTGGCACGCAAAAAGGTGCATCAACATGATGATCACTGCAATAGAGGCCGGGTCGCTGAGTGAATCCCTGGCTCTTCAGCACCTCTCGAGCCCTCAAAACAAGCTCCTGATTACTCACTGTACCATCTGTCTCGGAGAGGATAGTCTGAATAGCATTGCTGAGAGCTCCATATGCTGCAGCAGCATTGCCTGATGGGGTGGCATCAGCAGATGTTTGGTCAGTCTGGCAGCCGCTAATAAGGATTCCGTTATCCGGAAGGGCACGCTTGGTTGATCCGGCATAGACCTCTTGCTTGCTCTCTACGTGTGTCTCCATGGCTGGTTTTGCATACCCTTCATCGTTATTCTCTAGCTTCTGTTTGAGAAACTCTTGAGCCAGACTTCCAACCATCCCCAACAACCCACTTCCTTCTCCACTTTCTCCTTCACCTTGCTGAAGTTTGTTCATGATCACCTTCATGAACTTCTTCACCTTAGGGCTTGCATCTTCACCAAACACATCGAAAAGTGTTGGCCTCAGCTTCCCGACATCAATGTCCTCCTTACCAGTTTTCTGCTTGAGTATGTCGATGAGAGTCGAAAGGGGCAGCTCTCTGCCCTTAACATAGCCGTGCTCACCATATGCAATCTGAACATCTCTGTCGGCTTCAGTTTCCTCCTCGTGATGACGGCGATGGGGTATGCTAATTCCGCGAGACTCGAAAGCACCTTCCACCGTCTGTTTCAAAAAGCTTTTAAAGCCAAAACCGGAAGAACCTGAGCTGTTTTCGTGACGATTTGTACTTTCTCCGATCTGCTCCTTGGTCTCGTCAATTAGGCCACCACTGTGGCACGAATCGGACACAATGGTTAGGCTGCAACCTTCAGGAACGCTGTCTACAATCTCCCTGAAATCATCATCTGTTTACACCCAAAATACATTATATTCTTAAAAAAACATGAGATTCGATCAGTAAAATGATACTGTCAAGAAGCTTTGCAAAAGTAGATCATCATGCCTCTTCCATTTGTTTCTCATAGTCATTCTATCAAGAACGAAGAAAAGAAATCGTATTAGAGATACATGGGAGGAGAAAAAAAAGCACATCATCCTGAGATTTAAGGAAGATTTTTTTTTTCCCCATAGAAAACCTAAGCATCACCTGGCCTGGAATACACCCGAGAAATATTTTGTAGAAAAAGAATTTTTTTTCCTTGAATCCCCACATCACTTGGGAATATTCCCTAGAAAGATTTTCCAGAAAAAATAATGTTATTCCTACGACCAGGCATAGATAGGGATCAGAAATATTAATAGAAAAAGCCAACAGAAAAAAAAAAAAAATAATAAATAAATAAATAAAGAAGAAAGAATGACCAGTGATGAGATTCATATCAGAAGGAACAATGCACTCATCGTATCCAGTATCATCATCTTCACCGGTCTCGGCCGGAAGGCGGGTGCCGTGGCCACTGTAATGAACAAAGAGAAAGTCTCCGGGCTCCGCCGATCGCACCAGATCCGACAGAGCTCTGCGGATATTCCGCCCAGTTGGCTGAGTGTAGGAATCGTCCGTGTCGATCAAGACTGTGATGTCTTCTTCTGCAAACCCAAATCGATCTACGAGGCACTGATACATCCTCTTCACATCGTTTATGCAACCTTTGAGCGCTGCTTTGGTTCCTGGGTAATTGCATCCTATCAACACTGCCTTGCGTGCCATGTTCTAATATGATTTTGATACTCTTCTCTTCTTGTTTTCTTGATGTTATATTGCAGAGGGAGAGAAAGAGAGAGAGAGACTCACAAACGCTAGCTACCGATCAAAGAGAGAAAAAGCTCTCTTCCTTCTTTAACGGTGTATTGGGAAATTAATACTACGTTTCTTTGATGTTTTGTGGTTGTGGGGGAGGGGTCGGGTTTCTTCACAATAAAAGGTATCATTTTCTTCTTGCAGTGCATGCGTTGTATAATTAGCCCTTATCTGTCGGCAAATTACGTGTTTATAAAATCAAATTTTAAATTATTTTTTTAAATAATAATAATAATGTGCACATTTTTAAAAAAGATAAATAATAATTATAATAATAAATATAAAAATATCATATAATCATTTAGAAAAAATGAATAAATATAAAATTTATATGAAAATAATAATAATTTTTTAATAATAAACTACACTTTATTTTTTTTAAACTGATTAAATGACATTTGTATATTTCATAACTTTACGTAGGATTAGTCTAAACAAAAACAACTCAAGCTATAAATTTTTCGAATTTGATATCAGTCTTGTTATTATCCTTTGCTGACGGAAAAAACAACTCAAAAATCTCGAGCCTCTGCATAAAAAAAATTATTGCTCTATCTTTACTTCTTTTTTTAATGGGCAGATATATAAAAAAAATATGTTTTATAAACTAATAATTTTATTATAATAATCCAAAATACAGTAGGTGGAGGTTGATAACTCCAAAAAAATAAATAAATAAATAAATAAAAAGTGGAGGTTGAGAACTCCAAAAAAATAAATAAATAAAAAGTGGAGGTTGAGAACTCCGACAATACCCCCAAAGTTTTCATACCAAATGCTAAGTAAATAGTAAAAAGAATTAAAAAGAAAAGATGAAGAGTTAAAGTTGGGATTAATAGAGTAGTCTAGATTCCATACTCTCTTAGACTAATAGATTGTAATATAAGTTTTGTTATATACAAGTACAGTCGTGCACTAATTTGTGTATCAATACTGATTTATTTATATTTAAAATTTAAATTAACACTATTTTTAATAAAATTTACTTTTTGATCAATCATATCATATTGGTGTATAGATTAGTGCATAATTATAATTGAAACTATATTTTTTCCTGCAATATAGTCCAATAGATGACTAATCATGAAGCTAGATTTTCCTAGCAGTCATCGATCGAAGAGGTCTACCTAAGGTCTCCACCTGGCCCAGTCGTGAGAGATTGTCGTTCTGAATAGGGCAATGATAGACTGACAACCGAATTGCACTTTATTTACAACTTATTAATAAAATAATATTTTTTTAAATTCAAATCCATTTAATCAAAATCAAAATTAAAATAAATATTTTAAAAAATATTATTTTATACAAACATTGTAAAGTAGTTGTTGTTTTATCATTTCTCTTCTGAATATGTTGTTGTGGTTGAAGAAAGCCTCGGTTTCCGCACCACAACCTTGGATAGAAGATATGGTGTATTTTGATTTTGGGTTATAGGGAAAGCAGTAAGGTTTCAGGGTCAACTCCTCCACAATCTTGCGACCATCCGAGAAGCACACATATTTGAGCAAATGATCGACAATAAGATCTTGAAGATCCGAGGCCCAGGAACCTGCTGGAGCAATGCATGTGGCGTTCGGAGCTTTGATCATGGGGGGCAAGGAAGGCCAATGACTACTTTGGGCAGCACATGAAGTACCCTCAACCACCATTTTGCAAGGCTGCTTCTTGTATCTTGTAGAACGGCAGCCTAGGAAGCTCGTGGTACGGCGCTTGTGTTGCTCAGAGTTGATTGGAAGGCAATAGATCAACCATATTCTATCTTAAAAGAGAAAAAAAAACAAGTAAAAACTCTGAAAAAGTCTATATTAATAACTTCTATGATACGTGAGGTTAAAGACGAGGAGACGACAAATGGAGGAAGGAGCTACAGCTACTTCCCCCACTTAAATCAACACTTTCTTTGGATTGAAAGTTGATAGGTTTATAGAGATCGAGGGCGTGGTTTATAGAGACTCTGTATAGTGTCCATTTAAAGCATTTCATTGCTTGATGTTTGTCGATCCCTTCTTCTCCCTTCCTTCTCCCCTCTCACTTCTCAATGCAAATGTTACACTCTATATTAAACTTCCATTGTACTCTCATTATACTGTGTAGCTATGGCACTACCTATAAATCATTATGTCAACTCCTTTCTTTTTCAAAAAAATGAGATTGATGATAAAAGCAACATTACTACAGTGGAATAAGAATTAGATGCGAGTTTAGTTTATAGCATTTTTCTTAATGTAGATATGTCATTTAACTCTCTCTCTCTCTCTCTCTGATCTCTCTCTCATTTTTTCTCGTTTTGTATGATGTAGAGAGTTCGATCCATTACACCCGTCCACCATTACCACACATCCGGACTCTCTGCAACCCAGTCACTACCTAAGATGTTCCGCCCTCCACAATGCAAGGTAGTTTGATTAATCCATTAATTTCTCCCAACCTAAGGAGTCGATCTCTCCCTAACCTCTATAAAATTGATTAGTTTTGTCCCCTTTTTTTTTTATTATTAGAAGCTGGGTTTTCCTCAATCTCTTATCCAAAGGAGTTAAAAATATTCTCCAAGGACCATTTCAATGCAATAATATTCAAATGCCAGCTCGCCTCTTTCTGCTGTGGATGATTCCCGGGAATGCCTCAAAAGTAGTCCATTCACCAGTCCACTATAGCAAATGCATGTTTTGGTTGTTTTGTTGGCGGTCCTTTTGTATGCGATATCAATTTTAACGCAAGTTGATTTAAAAAGAATCATAGTCCCATAAATAGAATATTATATAAATTAATGTAGACATTTATATAACACAAGAAGAATTAATGTATCCAAGTGCTAATTACTAACGGACTTACCTGTTCACATGCAATATTGATACCAAAGTACTCAACTTTCTACACTTCTCACCATGAATTAAAAGATTTTAACTATGACTTGGTTAGTCCATCGATCTTACATGTGGGTTTAAAATTACACTTGATCCCTTATATATAATTACTTAGGAACAGGATTATGATTGGTCTAAAACTTAGTACATTGGGGTCCTTTAATTTATCACCATCTGAAAAAATAAATGGTTTTATTTTTTTCCTTCTCTAAAGAGAGTGTGGACTTATTAAAACATAGATAAACAACTAAAGGAAGATAGAGTATCTCAGGCCAGATAAACTAGGCACAACCCATCAAAGGGCACCACTAAAAGATAAAGGGGGAGAGAGAGAGAGAGAGAGAGAGAGAGAGAGAGAGAGAGAGAGAGAGAGAGAGAGAGAGAGAGAAGGGATAGAGAGAGGACAAGGGAAAAGAAAGTTTAGAAGAAAGAAAGGGAAGGCGACCTCAGAAAGGAAGAGGAAAAAGTGGAGAAAAGAGAAGGAATAGAGAGAGGACAAGGGAAAAGAAATTTTGAAGGAAGAAAGGGAAGGCGACCATAAAAAGGAAGAGGAAAAAGTGAAGAAAAGAGAGGTGGTCAGACAAGCAAGAAAAAAGGCTGTCATTCCTCATCATACCCAAGGTAAGGGATAAAAACGAATCAGACCAGGCGAGAAAGGGACTTCTTCAGCTTCTTTATCTCGCGACGAGAGCTCAAGCGATAATATCTCTTCTAGCAAATAGAGATCTGACTTTCATTGTATAGTGAGAAATGAGAGATTGTAAAATACTCATGTTATAGTGAATTTTTCCTCCCCAAACATCCACGCATATAGGCATTATGCCGAATTACGTAGATCTGTGTATCTCAATTTCTTTATTTTTCCTACATTTGCTTTTTATTCATTACTATGGATGTACATACAAATGCCTCACAGTTGCTTCAAACCACTATCGGGAGCTCGAGACCACACCGATCGAGGCTCTAATCTCTATAGCGGGCCGGGAATGACTCTTTCTTCCCTTTTCGGTCTGTTGTGAGATTTTTTGGCATTAATACAAGGCATTTATGTATACTCATATAATTGTGAAATTTCATTTTTATAATTCTTAGGAAGTTCAACTTTGATTTATAAAATAAAAAAAAAAAAAAACCTTGATGGAAATACAAGTGGTCCTATTTTTTTATGGTTGCATTAAATCAAAGCTTTGGAATACAAGAGAAGGGGTGGAGGATCCTGTACAAAACACTAGTGCAATCAAAAAATTTATAAAAAGAGTTTAAATAAGAAGGCAATGGAAAAAAGGTTCAAGTTCTTGTTCCATAGGCAGGGAGGAGAGCGTGAAAGGAGACAGTTTGTTAACATCCAACAAGTGGATGAATGGATTTGCAGCCAAATTTGTTGCACTATAGTCTATTATTTTGACATATTTGGCAAATTTACAACATCCAATACCTTCAAACTCACATTTAGGAAAAGTTAGAATATATGAGATCTCAACGATGATTAATGGTAGGTTTGGACAGTGAGATGAGAGTTTTTAGTTTTAAATGAAAGTTTAAAATATTATTATTATTTTTGAAATTGAAAAAATTGAATTGAGATTTAGAAAAATTAAATTGTTTATTATATTTTGTGTGGGAATTTGAAAAAATTGTAATGATAAAATAAGATGAGATGAGAATTTTGTATCTCATCCCACATAATTGCAGCTCACTCAAACTTCGCCTTCATTCCTAGTAAGAACTTGGACATCTCCAAGCTTTAATTTGTCATAGACACTAAAAATTGGTGCTCAAAGAGAGAGTTGAGATGCCATTGCTTCAACAGAAGGAACAAATGTTCTTTTATCTAAATTGAGTTCTTGATGATCTGTTGTTATCAATCCAACCTTAATTCCTCTGAAGACTTACGTAATATGCAGTGTCAAAAGTGTTAAAACAATTATAAGTGATTAAATCTAAATCTACATTTTTCTATCAATTTAAACTTTTGAAAAATGTAGTGATTTAACATGGTATCAGAGTAGAAGTTTTAAGTTCAAATCCTGACTCTGCACTTCACACATTTAATTAAATATTCCACCTGTTAGGCCCACTTATTGAGGAGGAGTTTAGCCCTCACGTGAAGATCGAGGAATATTAAAATAATTATAAATGATTAAATCTACTTCTTTCTATTTGCTTTACATTTTGGGACAAGTAACGATTTCACAAAAACTTTTCAAACTTGTGGCATCAAAGTAAACAAAACATTCAAGTAATAGATTTTGAGGAAAGGTCCAAAGCCACTAGTAACAGTCTAGAGCAATTGTACAGTATCTATACGTACATCCATAACAGTGAATAAAAAATAAATACAAGAAATATAAGTAGAGATTGAGACATAAATTTACATGGTTTGACACAATGCTTATGTCTATGGGTTGTTTGGAGGACAAATCTACTATAATATGAGCATTTTATAGTCTCTCATTACTCAATGTACAATGGAGGTTGAAGACCCATTTTTTGGAGAAGATACTCTCTTTGGAGCTCTCGTTGTGGGGTTGAAGGAGCTCAAAGAGTCTCTTTCTCCTCCAATTTGGCAAAAGTCTTGGAGGATAAGGTGTTGGACGAACCTTCTACATCAACAAAGGAAGAGGAAGAGAAAGCACATAGTGTGATTTTGTTATCTCTTTCAGATAAAGTTTTGCATGTAGTGGCTGAAAAAGAGATCGCCTTGGGTCTTTAGAGGAAATTGGAGAATTTGTATTTGAAGAAGTTAGTCACCAACCATTTATATTTGAAGCAACGGTTGTACACTCTCTGAATGAAGGAAGGTACTACTTTGTCCAATCATGTAAATGAATTTAACAAAATCACTATGGATCTAAAGAATATTGATATTAAACTTGAAGAGGAAGATCAAGCTTTAAGTTTGTTGTGTTTGTTGCCTATGTCTTTTAATAACTTTGTGAACTCAATGTTGTACAATAAAGATACCATCTCCCTAGCAAATGTAAACTCTACTATGAATTCTAAGGAGTTGAGAACAAAATTTGGTGTACAAGACATAGATAATCAAGTCGTTGGCTTGTTTGTGAAATATTCCTCTGATGGTAGATATGGTGGAAGAGGTTCGGATCATAGTGGGAGTAATTCCAATGGCAACTCTATATTTAACAAGAAAAATGTTAAATATCATTATTTTCACAAGTTTGGTCATTACAAGAATGAGTGTCCTAGATTAAAAAATGAGGAAGCAAATTCCTCTAATATTGCTAGTGTTGTTGAGAATACTATCAACTCTAATAGTGTCCTAACAGTCAGTGGCTCTAGTGGCTATTTTGGTGACAAGTGGATCATAAATTCAACTTGTACGTTCCATATGTGTCACATGAGAGATTGGTTCACTACCTATGAATCAGTCAACAATGATTCCGTTTTAGTTGGGAATGATATAACTTGTGATATTGTTAGGATCAATTCAGTTAAGATTAAGATGTATGATGGAACCATCAGAACTTTGTCTAACTTTTGGCATATCTGTCTTTGAAGAAAAATCTTATATCTTTGAGTATTCTTGACTCATTTGGCTATCAGTATTTAGTTGAAGGTAGATTCATTCAAGTCTACAATGGCTCTTCGGTGGTAATGATAGGGAATAAAATATATGGTTTTTATTTTCTTCTTGGTGAGATAGTGATTGGTGCAACTACATCTTTAGATGGTCTAGATTCAAATGTTACTCGTTTATAGCACATGTGATTGGGTCATAGGGTGAACGAGTATGGTCATTTCTGAGTAGCTAGTTTTTTGCTTTCTGTGATTAGAAGACAAGAAAGTTTGAATTTTGTGTTGGCACTGTATTCTTGTGAAGCATTGGAAAATCAGGTTTACTGCAATTTATTTATTCTAATCTTCAAAGTACATATTGTACAATGTGGTGTCCTATTTGTACTCATGTTGTTTAAAGACTATTTTGAGAAAAGACTGAACTTGTTTTCTGAAGTAGTGAGTGACGTGTTTGATGCATTCAAGTACTAGAGAAAGCTATTGATCTACGGACGAGAAGGTTGAGTGTTTGTTAGAATGTATAGTCGGATCTAGTCTACAGAAATGTGGTAACGAAATGGATGAATCAAACTCTTCAAGAGAGCCCATAGTATGCTTTTGGATTTGTTGATTTGGGTGAAGTGGTCAACACAAATTGCTATTGGATGAACTGTTATTTTTTCACAGTGTTTGCTATCTTCCATAGCGAATAAGAATAGGGTTATAACAATAAGGTGAAGTTGCTAGGAAACCTTTACAATCGAGTACATATAGTACTCTAGATCATGCTATTAGAAATGAGCATGATTTAGATTTTAGCATTGGCACACATTGAGAGCAAATGTATAATTTCATTGTGGAGATAGAGGAGGCAGTTTGGCTACATTCGGAATATGCTCATCTAACTTTGTGGTGCTTTTTTTGTAGTAGAGAATATTTATTGTTAACCTTCATATATATTTAGAAGCCGTTGTTCAAATAAGCAATCTATATCGTAGTGTGTTTGTCTTTATGTAAAGAGATTGAGATTCTTCATTAAGACCAAGCCTTTGATTTAGTCATTTATGCAATTGAAGATTTTTGAGTGGAAATTGACTTCTTCAAAGATAAACCTTGTGTTCTATTTGAAATTTGTGGAGCGATTTGTTTGTCGGTCTTTGATAATCATCTTTGATATCTTTGTTCACAAATGATAAAATTCGATTCGATAGAATTCATTTTATTTAGGCTTGATAGAATTCAAGCTAAAATAGAGATTTGTTAGAATAGTGACTTAATTTCCTATTTAAAATGATATTCTAAATACTTGATTGTGACTCGACTCTAATTCAAGCAAACTTTAACTCGATCCTATCTCGAAAATTTTTAGACAGATTATTCGCTCAATGTACGCTCCACATTCCACTCTAATGAATGTTCAGGAAACCTACTTCCTACTCCGTTTTATATATAAATATATTTTTGTGGTGTGAATGTGGCCAAGAAAGAGAACTTCTTTTGTGATATTTGAAAGCTTATTTGGTGGACTGAAGTTTTAGAATTTATGATACATTTCTTATACTCCATCTTAATAAATACCTTTAAAGATCGACTGCACCAATAAACATAGACTATCGTTTGAAGATCGACTCCGCTATTACTTTCTCTCCATCTAATCCATCTCTATATCTCCACTCAACCCCAACACTCACCAGGAAGAGCCCAGTTACCATGATGTGCACGCTAAAATTTTGAATTATCGTCTTATGTGCGATTATGATCATCTTAATCAAAGTTATGGCCAGAGCATTGTCATATGTACGATCATGCCCCACTTTAATAAAGTTCTATTGTTTATGACATATTTGCGATGATCTTCCTTCTTGATGAGGTCTTCTTTTCCTATTAGTGATGGTCTCAGGAAAGTCTTTAGTTTTTCTTTTCTTTTCTTTTTTTTATTGTTGGCAGTAGCTCCTGCGAGGATACGTTGCCCAGGGAATGAGCTTATGCAAAGTCTATCAGTGCCTTACTGGAGGACATGTTCACCAAAATCTTTTGGTGCCTTATCAATAATTATTTGTAAAAAGAATGACAGTTTGGAGGCTTAAAGAGGTAAAATCTTATCCATTTTGGAGTTGCGATCGATATATATATATAAATGATAAATATAGTCTTAATTTTTTTTAAAAATATATATATTATTAAAATATTAATTTTATATATAAATTTTATATTTTTTTTTCATTTTTTTTAAATATGCAAGATTTATCTAAAATTACAAAGTTATTTTCTATTAACATAATTATTATTATATCAAAATAAATTTATTCTCATCTCAAATCGCTCTTCATTAACAACTTTGATCATATGTATACACTTCATAATCTCACTTTTGGTAGAAAAATATACAATTTTAACACAAACAGAACTTAATAAACCGTAACCCGGAAAAGGAAAAAGAAAACAGATTATCACACACCAAATCATCAAGCTTTGCAGCAAACAAAACGAGAAAGTCCTTTTGGAGGATTTCCTTCGTCTCCAGAAATCTCGACCGCCTTATGATGCTTTTTATCCTTATTTTTGGTCTCGTTTTTAGGCACAGTTACAACAAGCACCCCATCTTTCATCGAAGCCTTAATCTCATCAACCTTTGCATTCTCTGGCAAACGGAACTCTCTCGCAAAGCTGCCGCTATATCTCTCTTTGCAGTGCCACTTGTAAAAGGTCTTATCGTCCTCTTCCTGAACATCTTTCCTCTCCGCACTTATACGAATCACTCTGTCTTCATGCACTTCGAGCTTCACGTCCTCTTTTGTAAGGCCCGGAAGATCAATCTCAAAGATATGTGCGTGAGGGGTTTCCTTCCAGTCCATTTGGGTGTTCCCAGATCCTAACATATTGTCTGAGTTTTCGAGGAAGAATCCGCGGAAAGGATCCGAAAAGCTTCGCTGATCAAAGAGGGATTGAATCAGGGACATCTTTAGCTGTTGGATAGGAACAGAAATTGAATCTGAATCTGAATGTAATTATTGAGAAAGAGATCTAGATTTTTCTTGCTTGTTTGCTAATGGTTCTGGGTTGTTGATGAATCTAGGTGTACTAGTATATATATTGGATTGAAGAGAATGGGGAGAGTAGCTTCATGAAGCTTCTGGAGCTGGGTAGAATCTTTGCCACTCAGTTTTGTCTAAAGAAGAATGTTGGAGAAAGTTCGGATGATCATTTTAGGAAATGTAGTGAGAGTGGAAGTCAATGTTGAGCGGAAGGTGCTGGAGACTGCTCGAAACTTGGAACAATTGTATTGGATAGATTTTGATAGAGTTGCAAAATGTTAAAAAAAAATATTATTAAAATATTATTTTTAAATATTATTAATGTTTTAAAATTAAAAAAAAAATATTTATTATATTTTATATAAAAATTTAAAAAATTATAATAATAAAATAAAATTAAATAAAATGTTTTTATTATCTAAACAGAACTTTTAACATAAATAATTATGTTTTTGAATTTCTTCTTATTTTTATAAAATAGAAAATCTACTTACCATTTCTAATATAACACCTTAACACATGATTTATAATTTTTTTTCTTTTATTTAAATATGCATATTAATGAATAAATATATGTATTTAAATATAATCACAAAAATAATAAATTATATATTAATATATGTAATGAAAATGATAAATAGTATTTTTCTTTAATAATTTTGAGTTTTTGACATTTTGTTGTCTTTTCCGCTCCCACAATTCACTTCTTGTTTTCTAAATTAATTCAGACATCGATTGGATGCTTAAAAAATTTATGAATGGTAATAAAATAATTTATAATTAATAGTCAAATGATTTGAGTTAAAGATATTTTATAAAATTGTGAAAAATAAAAGAGAAAAAAAATTGATTAAAAATATTATAAAATTAAAATATTATTAGAATATAATTTTTTGATATTATTTTATTTTAAAATTTGAAAATTCTTAATTTTTTTTTTTCATTTTATTTCAAAGTTTAAAAAAATTGTAATGATTAGGTTCTGATTAATTGAAAAAGTTGAAGTTATAAAATTGAAAAGTGTTTTTGTTTGAATTTATTTGATCTAATCCATTTCAACATCCAAAAGAATCATCAATCTATTTGTTGAAAGTCTCGTTTGAATTCAGAGTTAATATTAATTCATTTCATCTCATCTAATCATTACAATTTTTTTAAATGTGTATACAAAATCTAACAAAAATTTAACTTTTTCAAATATTAAAATAATAATAATGTTTAAAAAAAAATTAATAATATTTTATTTGACTTTTAACTTTTATCTCGATTCATCTTATTTCAACTTCACTTTACAATAGAAACGATTTTAAATAGCTTTTATGGTGTTTTGACGCGCATCGAAATTCATCTACTATGAATGATTTTCATCAATGAAATATCCAAACCTTTCATTTTTAGAAATTATTTTCAATTTTATTTAGTAACTTTCTAATCCCAAATAACAATTAGCTTTTTTTGGATATTTAGAATATATAATACTAAAGGTTTGCAACGTCCCAAACTTTATTATTCTCCGGCGAGAGAAACAACCTTCTTGACCGTAGGTTATCCACGTACGTCAACTTTACTCGTTCTAGAGGTTGCGACAGTATTCCTACTTAATTTTTAATTGAAAAATAATATTTATAGTCATAATTATACAAGCGTCATAGTCTATTTGAAAAAAGTGAATAAATACGGGACTTACATGAAAAAAAAAAACTAACTTTTTAATCGTGTACCCCACTCTTTTTCAAAATGATTACGTTGCGTTTGCATATTCTATGACTGTATGTAGTATTACTCTTCTCAATTACATCCTATTGTAGAGTTTTTTTTTTTTTTTTTTGAAAGGAAGAACCTGTTATCATTCAAGGAAATAAGTTTTGAATACATGGGGGATAGTCCCCCAGCAAAATACATTCACTTGGATGAGACAGGGCGTGCTTGGCCAGGCCATGAGCAACGCCATTGTCTCTCCTTGGTACATGCCTAATAGACCAGCTTATGAAGTTGGAGAGGATAAGCCTTATGTCTCTAACCATAAGGCCAACCGAAGACCAACTTTCTTCTGCCTGCTGCACAGCCCCTACTACTCCCATCGAATCACCTTCCAACACAATGTGAGTTAGCCCCAGGTCAGCACAGAGAGATGTTGCTCGGAGAGCAGCCACTGCCTCACCGAGAATAGGATCCGGGTGCATGTCTTTGCATGCCCACAGAGTAGCTATCGTCAGACCTTTGGAGTCTCTAATGACTACCCCAATCCCCACCCTTGAGTTGATCTTATCCATAGCAGCATCCCAATTTGCTTTGAGCATTCTTAGAGGGGGAGGTGTCCACGATTGTGGACTCAGTACCTGCCTTGGTTGCTTGACATCACCTTGCTCAGCTCCTGATTTAATAATAGACAGTTCTGCTTGGATCCTTTTAGAGAGGTTTGCAGGTGAAGAGAACAAATCCTCAAACACTAGGCTGTTTCTTTGCTTCCACAGGAGCTTGACTGTAACAGCCACCTCACTCAAAACTTCTGGGGGAAGTTTCTCAAGCATGGATTCCAGAAGCTCTTTGAAGGTCTCAGCAGTGCTACTCATCTTCTGTAACTGTCTCGAGCCCAAATACCACACATCCTGAGCTGACTTGCATGACCAAAGAGCATGGGAAACTGTTTCCTCCTCAGTAAGGCAAATGGGGCATAAGGGAGATGTCACCACCTTCCTCTTTAGCAGGTTGAGATTAGTAGGAAGAGATTCCTTATCTGCTCTCCACATGAGAGATTTGGTGCCATTAGGAACCCCGATGCTCCACAGCCTGTCCCATACCTTAGAAACCGTGTTGCTATTGGAAGGTTGCCCCTTAACATACTCTCTCATAGAGCTCTGCAGGTGGTAAGCACTTTTTACAGAGAACTTACCATTACTTGAGCACCTCCAAGATAGGACATCTTGGCTCCTGCAGGGGCTTATAGGCATTTTACAGATAAGGTTTGCCTCCTCTTCTGAAAAAATTGAGTGGATTAGGCCAAGGTTCCACTGCATGGTCTGAGGGTTGATTAGTTGGTCAACTGAAGCCTCCTTATTTAGTATACTCACAGGGGATTGTATCATATAGGAGGATGGCCTTGGCACCCACTTGTCAGACCAAATCCTAATATGTTTACCGTTGCCTACTCTCCACAGTAGGCCTTCTTCGAGGACATGTCTGGCTGCAAGGAGGCTTTTCCATACATAGGAATCTGAAGCTCTCTTCCTGACTGAGAGGAAACTCGAGGTAGGATAATACTTAGCTTTAAGGACCTATGCAGCAAGGGAGGTTTGAGCTTGTAGGAGCCTCCACCCTTGCTTTGCTAGCAAGGCCAAATTGAATTGCTCAAAGTCCCTAAAGCCCAGTCCTCCCTTGCTCTTCTGTTTTCCCATGTCCTTCCAGCTGATCCAGTGAATCTTGGATCTGTTTTCCTTTTGGCCCCACCAGAAAGACTGTAAGAGCTGGTTAAGTCTTCTCAAAATAGCTTTTAGCAGGAGAAATATACCCATGCTATACGTTGGGATGGCCTGTAAAACTGACTTCAGTAGTATTTCCTTGCCACCTTTAGATAGCATGTTTACCTTCCAGTTTGACATCTTCCTTTTCACTTGATCAAGTATGGAGCTGAAGGCTTTTTGCTTATTTCTACCAACATAAGATGGTAGACCCAAGTACTTGTCGAAAGCTCCAGTTGCTTTGATGCCTGCTAGCTCTAAAATGGAGAATTGAGTGTCTGGTTTGGTGTTGCTACTGAAATAGATGGAGGACTTCTCAAAATTGAGGCGCTGTCCAAAAGCCAGCTCAAAAGAAGATAGAGTATGTTGTAGTCTAGTCCATTCCTCAGGGTTAGATTTACAAAACACTAGGCTGTCATCTGCAAAAACAAGTGAGTAACTCTCATGGCTCCTCGTGCCACTGGTATCCCAGATATTGCCCCTTGTGATTCTGCCTGGTTCAGGCAGTGAGTTAGCATTTCTGAGCAAATAATGAATAGATAGGGAGAGAGAGGGTCCCCCTGTCGAATTCCCCTAGTTGGTTGGAAGGTTGGCTGTGGGATGCCATTCACCAAGATCGAGTAGCTCACTGTAGATACACATTCCATCACCAGTTCCACCCAGCTACTGTCAAAGCCCATCTTCAATAATGCTGATTGCAGGAAACTCCATTCTACTCTATCGTATGCCTTACTCATGTCAAGGTTGAGTGCCATGTAACCATTTTGTCTGCCTTTGAGCCTGTTCTTCATTGAGTGCAAGAGTTCATAAGCCACCACAATATTATCCGAGATTAATCTTCCTGCCACAAAAGCACTCTAGTTTGGAGATATGACATTTGGTAAAATGACTTTTAATCTGTTAGCTAACACTTTGGCAATGATCTTATAGAAGACATTGCAAAGGCTTATAGGCCTATAGTCTGTGACAGATTTAGGGACTTTCTTCTTTGGTATTAAGGATATAAAGGTGCTGTTAATATCCTTGAAACCCTTTCCTGTGTTCAGTAATTCCAGGACTGCCTCAGAGACTTCTTTTCCAACTACTGGCCAGTGTTGATGATAGAATAGGGCTGGAAAGCCATCTGGCCCAGGAGATCCCATCGGGTTCATGTCAAGAATAGCTCTTTGGATTTCCTCTGTGGAATATGGACTGGTTAAAGTTCTATTCATTTCCCTAGTGACACGGGCCTGGAAGGAATGAAGCAAAGCATCACTTCCTTGAGGATCAGAAGTAGAGAAAAGGTTTCTATAAAAGTCTTGAAAAGCCAAACCTACTTCCTTCTGGTTATTAACAGTAACTCCATTCTCATTAGCAACTTGCTTGATAGTGTTGACCAATCTCCTGTGAGAAGCACACTGATGAAAGAATTTAGTGTTCCTATCCCCTTCTCGAAGCCATCTTTGTTTTGCTCTTTGTCTCCATTTCAACTCTTCACTCTCTAACAGTTTGTCAATCTCTGTTTGAGCTTGCTGAATCTGTTCATTGTTCTGTCCTATGTTAGCTTCCTGCAGTCTTCTGAGATACTCTCTTTTGCCTGTGAGTACTTTCTTATGATCTTGAATTACTTTCCTGCCCCAAGCCTTAAGCTTCTCTCTACAGTTTATAAGCCCTTCTCGAGAGGCTTTTAGCTTAGGACTGAGATGACAACTTTGAAGCCAGGCTTGTTTAACTAAGAGTCCACATTCCTCCTTCTTACCCCATGCTGCTTCATACCTGAATATTCGAGGTCTAGGAATTTTAGCAACAGTAGAGCTTGAGCAGGCAACAAAAATGGGATTATGGTCTGAGCACTGAGCTGGTAGGATTAACACTGAATTAATGAGCTTGAGATCCCTCCAACCCTTATTGACAAAGGCTCTATCCAGTCTGGCTTTAGTAAAGTCTGACCCTTCTCTTCTATTACTCCAGGTAAAGCAGTCCCCATTGTATCCCAGGTCTTGCATACCACAGTCATTAACCACTGATCTGAATGCCTCCATTTGGTGAAATGGTCTGGCATGAGAGCCAAATTGTTCCTCTTGAAGGAGAATTTCATTGAAATCTCCCAAACACAGCCATGGGCATTGGATATTAGAGTGTATAAGTCTAATAAGATTCCAGCTCTCTTTTCTTTTTGCAGCTACTGGATGTCCATAGAAGCCGGTTAAAAGAATACTCCTCTCCAAATTCTCAGGAAATACAGTTAAGGAAATATGATGGTTTGAGTACGAAATCAGTTCTGCCTCCACCTCTTTCTTCCACAAAAATGCTATGCCACCACTCCTGCCAACACAGTCCACTATGAAACTGTGATCAAAATTCAGTTTGTTTCTGATCCCCTCCATCCTTGTTCTATTACATTTGGTCTCACTCAAAAAGATGACATCCGGGCTCTTCTCCTTCACCATGAGGTGAAGTTCTCGAACTGTCCGAGGGTTCCCAAGCCCTCGGCAGTTCCATGCCAGGTGTTTCATGGGGAATGGCAGGGCTGCTTAGCAGCCTCTGCCATACAAGCTTGCTTAAACCTTTTCCTTGTCAAAATGGGACTCGACTGAACATTAGCACATTTCCTTTTCTGTCTTGTTTTAACCAAGTCCCTCATAGGAGTATCCCACTCTACATGTTGGGCTGGGAGGCCTAAACCTTTGGCCCTTCTCTTCCAGGTGGGCCCTGATTTAGGTGGGCCAGTTTTCGGGGCTTTGAGGGGAGAATTCTGAGAAGGTAGGCTGAGAGTAGTGTCCTGTCTTACTGGGCTATCAGGCCCTACCGAGTCCAGAACTATGCAGGGTGATACAGCTGGGGTATAAGCCCGAGACTCTGTTGGATCTACAGTGTGAGTGGCAGGAGAAGCATGGGGGATAAGGGGGTTTGAAGATACCTGGTCAGACTGCCCATGCCTTTCTGCATTAACATACAGGTTGCCCTTCCTGAAGCATGGGCTCTGGGAGATGTAGGTGTCTGATCCAGCTCTGTCACTGTGATTGGACCTTACAGGACTATTTCGTCTAGCATCATGCACTAGCTCGTCCCCGTCGAGGTTACTAGAGTCACTTTTATTTTGGTGCCAATCTGCTGAGTTTGCATGTTCGTCTTTCTGTTTTGAAAAATTTTGGTGGCTTCTCTTTGGGGGGCTAGCTCGTAACCATTGACCATACTGCATTCCTTCACCTTCCTGGTGCTTACCTTCAAGCATTGTGTTTGGACATGAGGGACCAAGATGCTTAATGACCCCACAATGAAAGCAAAATAATGGTAATCTCTCGTATCTAAAGGGGATCCAGAACCATTTAGAACCTGTGTTGATGAAGCTTCCTCTTGCCAGAGCTTTGGTTATATTGACTTGTACTTTCACCCTAAGATATCTTCCCCATGATAATCCCCCTGCGTCTACATCCACTGCAAGCACGTCACCAACGGTTGCTCCTAGTTTCTCACCCGTCGATTTGTTCATCCCTGCAAATGGTAGGTCATGGAGTTGAATCCAGAAGATCTCCTTTGAGAAAGATAAGTCTTTTGGTGTTAAGCAGCCTTCACAGTCTTGTAAGTTGACTAGGAACCTGTCAAAGGTCCACGGGCGACACTGGAGGACCCTGGTCTTTTCTAAAGCAGTATGGAATTCTACTAGATATTTGTTTTGCCCAAGATCTTTGAACGAGACCCGCCCTGTTACTTGCCAAGCTTTGCTCATTGTAGCTCGGAATGCCCCTTTGTTAACTTCCTTCTCGGCGATCACCAACGCTGCCAGACATCTCTTGCTTTTCTCTTCGGATAGTAATATCTCCTCTTGAGGGATTAGTACTTCTTGTTTCTCTGCTTCCGTGAGACAAAGTCCCTCATATAGATTTGTTAACTCCTCTGCCATGAACCTCGGGCTAGTATTATGAACTAAACCGTGTGAAGTCTTGGGAAAAACTACCACTAAGGCCAGATTCTCGAAAAAGGATGAACTCTTCGGACTGAGTCCAAGAGGAAGCCTCTAAGATACAAGAACCTTAGAGAGAAAACACCTCACCTTTCCGTAGAGAGAGAGCTATTGTAGAGTTCAAACTTTGGTTTTTACTATTTTCATTAACTACCGATTCTCCCATTTAACATATGGTTGTGGGAAGGATAGTGATTGCTAGAGATTTCAAAGGCAGGTCATTGGGACTCTATAGGCTCCCAGATCAGCGATTGAATATGCTTTTTCTGTTGAGGCATATGATTTCCTTTTGGCTGCTATTTTTTGCAAAGAAATGGATTGGACAAATGTGATTCTCAAAGGAGATGCATTGCAGGTGGCCTCAATGGCTAACAAAGCTACTACAGATCTCAGTCTAGGAAGTTTACTGATTGCAAATGCTTTAAGTGTCTTAGCAGCTCTTAATTCATGGTCTGTACTAGGGGTGAGCATCGGCCCGTCCGGACCGGCAAAACCGACCGGACCGGCACTGTTTGGACCGGACCGAATCCGGTCCGGTCCGGTCCCATTTTTAATGGACCGAAAAGATTCGGTCCGGTCCCGGTCCGGGAGTTTTTCACCCCGAACCGAATAGAAATAAAAATAAATAAAAATTATTTATATATATTATTTATATAATAGTATTAGCATATTACTAATATATATAATAGTATACTATATGTATATATATTAAATATATTACAATATAATTACATAAATATTAAAAAAATGTCATTAAATATTAGCATATTATATAAATATATAGTTATCACTATTACTATTATTACATATAGTTATTAGTTATAGTATAGTTATTATTACATATATTTATTAGTTATAGTATTATTACTAATAGACTAATAGTATTAGCATATTACTAATATATATATATATAATACTATATGTATATATTAAATATATTACAATATAATTATATAAATATTAAAAAAATGTCATTAGATAAAAAAAAAAAAAAAAAAAAAAAAAAATTCAACCTTGGACCGACCGGACCGGATCGGATAGGACCGGACCGGACCGGTCCTGATGGAGTTCGGTCCGGTCCAGGGTTGGAAAACCCTGGACCGAATAGGTCCAGTCCGGTCCACAAAACCTCCCCGGACCGGACCGAACTCACCCCTAGTCTGTACGTAGTGCGTACTAATAGAATTGCTAATATGACAGCCCATAGATTGGCTATGTTAGGTTTTGATATTGAAGAAAATAAATATGTTGTGGAAAAACTTTCTCAATATATTCAATCTATTGTGTTCGGTGATTTGATGTAATGTCTTCTGTCATTAATGAAAATCAGTTTTATTTAAAAATAATATATATGGTTGTTTTCCTTAGAACTTTTATTATTTATGGTTAAATCCCTTACGTTATATAATTTGCATTTTGTTCTTACTTTTAACCATTTTCTTTAAGGGGATGTTTGATAGTAAGTTGAGATTAGATAAATTGAGATAAAAGTTAGATAAAATATTGTTTATATATTATTTTTTAATATTATTTTTATTTTGAGATTTGAAAAAATTGAATTTTTTATTATATTTTGTGTGCAAATTGGTAAGGGAGTAAATCGGTCCGGTCTGGTCTGAGGGGTGATAGATTGAACCGAACATCATAGGGACCAGTCTGTTCTATCTGACCTAATTATTTTTTATTTTTTTCAAATAAATTAATAAAAAAATTATTTAAATTATTAAATTAAAATTAAGTGAATTATTAATATGGATTACATAACTAATTCATTAAAAAATATTTTATATGATCAATAATAATAAATTAAATGAAAATTAAATCATTAACTTATATAATTACTATATAAAAATAATATATTAAATTATTAAAACTATTTTTAAAATATATATAAGAGTTTGATCCGGTCTAAAATTATAGACTTCGGAACCGGACTGAATTTTTTCGATCTATAATTTATGAGACTGAGACTGACTAGTCTGGAGTTCAGTTTGGTTACTAACTGGTGTGTAAAGTTGAGCAATACTCTTAGCCGAAAAGCTATACAAATTGTCTCTACACTTTTTTTTTTTTTTTTTTAAGAAATTGTCTCTCCACTTTGTTAATCCTTTGAAGCCCCTAAATCTAATAACAAAAAAATATGATTAACTTTAAAAAATGATTTAATCTTCACAAAAATGCATTATTTATCAAATTAGATCAATACCCCTAAGCATGAGGGTGAACAGAAAGACCCAATTAATTTTCCGTCTCAATTTCATCATCAAACTTAACTCAAACCTCATTTTCTTGAAGAATTTAGTAATCTAAACATCAAAGGTTGCCAATTTAAGTCTTCTAATACCTTCTCTAGAAAGCTAAGATTGTATAGCATCACTTCGGATGCTTGAATGGAGTGTTTGTTTGAGAGGAAAGTGTAAGAAAATTGAGAGAAGATAGCAAGAGAGGTTCGATCCAGCACAGACAGAAAACTTATGATCTCCTGAATATTCATTAGGCGCTGCCAACTAACCACGACCTCTATGTACCCTAGAGCCTAAAACCAAATAGCCATTTTACATACAATTACAAACGCCACAACAGCCTAAAACCTATCATTGAAAACTAAAAAACCAATCAAATCTAGCAAAATTTGTCCAAAAAGTAGTAGCAATAAGCATTAAAAGAGAACTCAAGTATTAAAAGAGAACTCAATTGGGGATAACACACATCTCTCTATTACTTTAATGGTCTAATGCATGACTAGAAACCGCTAAAGCAAGTTATGCTTGTTAAGGGTCTACCGTTAACATTACCGATCAACCATTGGACTCTAAGTACTTCTCTAGGCATAACGGTATGAAAATAAAAGACGGTTCACATATTAAACATTTGCCTTGCAGAAGATGCATTAAATATTTTAGATAATTCTCAAACATTCTCACCCTTATCTCATGTGGCTAGTCTCCCAACCCCCATAAAGTAAGCAAATGGATAGAAATATGTTGGGGTGTCATGCCACCAAACCAAAACCTACTTGTGTCAATAAACCTAGTGCCCACTATTTTGGATCGATTGAAGAGCCTACTTGATACAGAATCTTCTATTGGCTGTCGAAAGTGCTTTATACCATCCTCCTACAATAGTTAAACTTGAAATTACTTGGCTTGACTCCGATAGTTTTTTGCACACATGTTACATATCATCATTTGCGGCAAATTTTTTTAAACTTAAAAGTATCATTTCTATGAAGGAATAATGTCACATACAGTTATAAAATGTACAAGTATCTTGCGGTCGCCTTGAAAAAGAGTAACCCACTATTAAAAAATTAATTTTATTTTCATGCAGGTTCCGTATTTATTTACTTTTTTTAAAGTGATTGTGCAGCGCTTACACACTCACGACTACAAGTATCATTTCTCAATGTTAAAACCCTCCACAATTTCCTTTACTAAGCAATAGTGCCTAACTCCAATTTTTGTAGCTTCTTGTTTTTGAATCAATGGTATACAACTTTTGAGAGATGCCATTTGTCCCACTAAATAAACATAGACATGTCGTCACCCATGTTGTTATCGTGTTTCGTACGTTTATGGGTCGGGCTTTTAGTAGTCCAGGTCTTTGACCTGGCTAGCCTGGTAACACAAAGAAGAGAGTAATATTCTTTTGGATGATGCGAGAAAGCAATAATATAAACTAGAAAGTTTTTTATGGGTGCGTAGTTGGTCCCCGCAGTTAATGCATGAGATCCTTTTTATACCTTGCCTCGAAGGGCAAACAGCCATGCGCTACGGTTGGGTGGAGGGATATCCTTCTGGAGTCCCTTCCGCCAAACTTCATTTAATGCGGTGTGGCCCTCTAAGTAATGCCATTAATGTGGCATAATCCTCAAGTGAGTGTGTTTAATACGGCGTGATCTTCTATGTTTGCTTTAGGGTTCAGTCTCGTCGAGATGGCGTGTTCCCCTTCCTCTTTCGTCAGGATAGGTTCCTGCTCTCCTAGAGTAACTACCCATCTTCTAACCCGAAACCTTGTACCCAGCTCAAATGAGTCGAGAGCCCCTGGCACGGTTGTTGGTAGGCCTGGCAGATGTGGGCTTTGGGTATTGGGCTTTGGCTCCATGGGCCCTTTGGGCCTAGGAAAAAATCCCCCTAACAACCCATAATATGCTTGATTTCATTACAAGCTAAACTCCTAAATTTAAGGACCTTTCTCTATCTCCAAAAATGAAATAGATTGATAATCATTAGAGTAAACATGTCAAAAATGTGTTAGCATTGCATATTGACTCTAACTCATCAATATCATCAATCGGAGGTTGCCCTCAGTTTTAGATAAATTGACATCCTCTAAAGCCATTTTGGCACCTTTATTGCTAAACACCTTATCCTTCATAAATAGGTTCTCGATGTTTGTTCTATAAGGTTAGTCATATTTTCAAGAAGAATGAAAAAAAAGGCCAAAGTGACTAAATAACAAAGAGGATGACCTTAATCGACGGGATTCTCTAATCAATAGCATCCTCCCAACCTTGGATAAATACATGCAAGTCCAACTCCTTGCCCTAAGTGATGGTCTTTGTTGCTCAGATGACTAACACAAGAAGAGAGATGAATTGAATTGTATAAAAAAAATAACAATTATAAATCAAATATATAATATAAAATATAAACAAAATACGAAATATCAATAAATATAAAGAGTAAGGTTAAGAGAGAAGCAAATTCAGTATGTTAACGAGGTTCGGCCCCACTGCCTACGTTCTCGCCTCAAGCTACCTCTTGAGGATCCCCATATTCACTATTCAACCTCATTCAGGTGGAGATAGAAACCTATTACACCTTTGAACAACATCGTTACAAAAGATCCGTGTAGAATACTCTCTACACTTGTAATCACCTTACACGTGGTGATTCAACTATTTCCTATGTAGAACATTTTCTACACGCACAAGGGTTATACACACTATTTTACTGATACAAGAGTTGATAGTGTGTAGGTTATCAGAAAACACTCCTTAATGAGTGAAATAAGAATAATACAGCCTAAACTATATCTCTCAAAATGAAAAAGAGTTGGCTCAATGCTTAGAGAAGAGAGAATGAAGGGTTAAAAATCTTGTTTCTTCTAATAATAATAAATAAATGACCCAAAGAACTTGGGTACCAAGAAAAATCATTTTAATTATTTTTATAGGTATGCATGAAGTCCTCCATAAACAAAAACAAATGGTTTTTAGATAGTGGATATTCAAGACACATGACGGGAGATAAGATTAAGTTCTTTGATCTTAGATTCAGGTAAAAATGACACTTTAATTTGTTATAAATGCAATAAGCCTGGTCATATTAAGTCAAATTGTCCTCTGCTAAAGAAAGCTCGAAATAAGGGCAAGAAAGCAATTAAATGTATATAGGATGATGATTCAAGTAGTTCAGATAGTGAAGCAAGCAATGGAGAATCAACAAATATTTGTCTTATGGCCAAAGATGACTTTGAGGTAACAAATCTTGATAATATTGAAAATCCTTCATATCAAGAATTGTAAAATATTTTAGAAGAGGTATATGAGGAACTTGAAAAATTAGATATCAAGTATATTGCTTTGAAAAAGAAATTTTTTTTTTTTTAACAAATGAAATTGATATGTTAAGAAAAAAAAAATATCGTTTTGAAAGATGAAAATCTTGAGTTGAAGAAGAAGAAAATTGATTTAGAAAATATTGTTGAAAAATTTATGAATGGAAAAAGAAATTTTGAAAAACTTCTTGGTAGTCAAAGATGTGTTTTTGACAAGGCAGACTTGAGATATATGCCAAAACAAAAATACAAATCTTATAAACACTTCTTTGATAATCCTTTTACATCAAAATCCAGTATTCAAAATTTTTTTCATAAAAATAATTTTGTCAAAGAAAGATAGTATTATAATCACTCAAGTTCTTCATATATGTCACATGCTGTTTGTAATTTTTGTAATATAAATTATCATAATTATCATACTTATCCTATTAGAAGAAAGCATACAATGGCTATTAAAGTCATATGGGTACTTAAAAATCTTGTTTCTTCTAATACTAATAAATAAAAGACCCAAAGAACTTGGGTACCAAGAAAAATCATTTTAATTGTTTTTATAGGTATGCATGAAGTCCTCCATAAGCAAAAATAAATGATTTTTAGATAGTGGATGTTCAAGACACATGAAAGGAGACAAGACTAAGTTCTTTGATTTTAAATCTAAAGAAGAAGGATAAATGACATTTGGAGACAACTCGAAATGGAAGATCGTGGGAATAGGTAAAATTGGTAATGAATATTCTCTTATAATTGAAGATATTCTACTTGTTGAAGGTTTAAAATATAATCTTTTGAGCATAAATCAATTATGTGATAAAAGGCTTACAGTTACTTTCAAAATGGATAAGTGCATTATTTTGAATGATCATAATTGTAATATTTGTTTTATTGTTTTTAGAAGCAATAATGTTTATACAATCGATTTTGAAGAAATTACCTCACAAGATGCTATTTGTTTTTCAGCTCAAAATGAAATTAGTTGGCTATAACATAGAAGACTAGGTCATGCCAACATGAAACTTATTTCCAAACTTTCAAAAAATAATCTTGTAAGAGGTTTACCAAAGGCAAATTTTCTTAAAGAAAAAATTTGTGATACATGCCAATTTAGTAAACAAACAAAAACTTCTTTTAAAACCAAGAAACATTTTTCGACTACTAGACCACTGCAATTGATACACATAGATCTTTTTGGACCAAATAGAATTTCAAGTTTAGGAGAAAAATATTATGTATTTGTTATTGTTGGTGATTTCTCAAAATATACTTGGATCATCTTTTTTGCTCATAAAGATGAGACACATAATGCATTTACCAAGTTGTACAAGAGAATTCAAAATGAAAAAGACTATACTATTTCAAGTATCCGAAGTGATAGAGGAAAAGAGTTTGTTAATAAAAATATTAAAACATTTTGTGATGAAAATGGTTTTGTGCATAATTTTTCTGCTCCTCGAACTCCTCAAAATGGGATACTAGAGAGAAAAATAGATCTCTTCAAGAGATAGCAAGAACAATACTCAATGAGAATAACTTGCCTAGTTATTTTTTGGTCGAAGCGGTAAGTACAGCATCTTATATTATAAATAGAGTTATGTTAAGGTCTAAGTTAGATAAAACCCCCTATGAGCTTTGAAATGAGAAAAAATCCAATATTGATTACTTTCATGTATTTGGATGCAAATGTTTTATTTTGAATGACAGAAATAATTTAGGTAAGTTTGATGTAAAATCTTATGAATGTATCTTTTTCGGGTATTCTACTTATAGTAAAACTTATAGAGTATTCAATAAAAAGATTTTGACCGTACAAGAATCTATGTATGTAGTATTTGATGAATCTAATTATCTACTCTCCAAGAAATCCGTTAAGGAAGAAACATGAGGTATAAATAACACGGAACATCTCAATCTCAATAAAGAGAACACAATAAAGGAAGTCCAACATGAAAACATCAGGAAAGATCATCAAAATTTAATACAAGATGCAACCAAACAGTGAAAATTTGTGAAAGATCATCCAGTGGAACAAATTCTCGAAAAACCTTCACAAGGAGTAAGCACTCGATCATCTCTTAGAAATATTTGCAATCATGCTACTTTTCTATCTCAGATTGAACCTAAAATATTGATGAAGCACTTATTGATGAATATTGGATTCTAGCTATGCAAGAAGAGTTGCATCAATTTGAAAGAAATGATGTTTGGACACTTGTTCCTAGACCCAAAAATCATACTATTATTGGATAAAATGGATTTTTAGAAACAAGAAAGATGAGTCTGGAGTCATTATTAGAAATAAGGCTTGACTTGTAGCCCACGGTTTCAATCAAGAAGAATGAATCGATTATGATGAGACATATGCACCAGTCGCAAGATTAGAAGTTATTCGAATGCTACTTATATATGCTTGTTATAAAAATTTCAAACTTTTTCAAATGGATGTTAAAAGTGCTTTCTTAAATGGTTTTATAAATAAAGAGGTATATGTTGAGCAACCTCCAGGTTTTGAAAATCATATTTCTCCAAATCATGTTTTCAAACTCACAAAAGCACTGTATGGACTCAAACAAGCTCCTAGATCTTGGTACGAGAGACTCAGTGGTTTCTTGATTGAAAAAGGTTTTTCAAGAGAAAAAATCGGCACAACTCTTTTAATTAAATATGAAAATGATGATATTTTTGGATTCAGATTTATGTTGATGATATAATATTCAATGCTACTAATGAAAATATGTGTCAAGTTTTTGCTAAAACTATGTAAGAAGAATTTGAAATGAGCATGATGGGAGAACTTATATTCTTTCTTGGATTGCAAATTAAACAAACAAAAAGTGAGACATTCATCAATCAATCAAAATATATTAAGAAATTACTAAATAAGTTTTGGAATGGAATGTGCTAAGGAAATTAGAACACCAATGAACCCGTCAAATAAACTTGATAAAGATGAAATCGGTAAGCCAGTTGACTCGAAAGTATATCGAGGTATGATTGGTAGCTTATTATATTTGACAGCCAGTAGACCAGATATTATGTTTAGTGTGTGTTTATATGCACGCTTTCAATCATCTCCAAAAGAATCTTATTTAATTGCTGTTAAAAACATTCTTAGATATCTTAGTGGTACAATTAATCTAGGGTTGTGGTACCCTAAACACACATCTTTCAATCTAATTAGCTACACAAATGCTGATTATGCTGGTTGTAAAATAGATCGAAAAAACACTAGTGAAGCATGCCATTTTTTTAGGTCATACACTAGTTTATTGGTTTAGTAAAAAATAAAATTTTGTTGTACTATCTACTGCTGACACAGAATATGTAGTTTCGGGTAGTTGTTGTGCTCAAATTCTTTACATGAAGCAACAACTTGAAGATTTTAAACTCATGTATAATCACATTCCAATCAAATGTGATAATACAAGTGCTATAAATCTTTCAAAGAAATCAATACAACATTCTAGAACTAAGCATATTGAAATAAGATATCATTTTCTTCAAGATCATGTGCAGAAGGGCGATATAGTACTAGAGTTAATAAACACACACGATCAATTAGCAGATATTTTTACAAAAACCTTTGCCAGAAGATAGATTATATATGATTAGAAGAGAAATAGGTATGATACTCGTTATGAATATATATTAAAAATAGACCAGAGTAAAAAAAAATAGAGAGAATTTTTATAAATACTTTTACATAAACTTGAGGTTCTTAGCCTCATGTTTGAGATACTCATTCTCTTCATACAATATCATATCATCCCTATCCATGGGAACTGGCAAGAGGAATGAAGAATCTAATAGAGATTTCAACTGTTTATTCTTCTACCGAAATATTTCTTCCCTTGTGTGAGACTCTTGAACAATTCGCTGAAGTACAATAATTTGTTCTTTAAGCTTTTCAACCTCATGGTTTCTGATTTATAGCCGCTAGGAAAAAGCAACTATAGAGGAGGAGTAGCGAGTCCTGAGACTTACCAAGTCGTAGTTAGCATCGGAGTCTGACTTATTAACCAAATTGTTATTTTCTTGCTGCAACATGGCACCAATGGTAGCTGCAGAAAGGACAGAAGATTGAGGTGTAGAATACCTCATGGATGAATCCAGAGGAATGTTAGAAGAATGAGCCATTGAGAAAAGAATTGAAAGCTTAAAACGAAAATATTAAAGAATGCAGGTAAGTTATAGAGATGAGAAGAAAATTTGATGCGGATTGGATGAACTTTAAGACTAATTTTATAGAGATAGCATAAAGAACAAGACAAGCTATCATCCAAGTCAAAGAGCAATGTGATTTTTTTTTTTACCGATTGGTAAAAAGGATATTTTTTTTGGAAACTCGGAGCTCTTAATTTCGTTTGTCAACAACATCAATCAATTTTTTCAAATCTCCAGTCATGCTTGTCTAGACACAGACAGATCTATTTTTTCAACTATTTATAGTTTCTACTAACACGCCATTTTCTTCAGTCCATTTACTTGCTGCGAATCCTTTTTAATGATGCCAAAAGGGAGAGAAGTGTTAGAGTAGAATATTAACATTTTTGAATTGCTAAACTTGTTATATATGCTTAGAATTATATTTATACTTTTGCTTGAAAAACTAATGCACATTTTCAGGGGGAGCTTAAGTATTAATATAGGTTTCAGATTCTATCAAGTATTTGTCATCATCAAAAAGGGAGAGATTGTCGAACCCAAGGTTTTAAGTTTTGTGTAATTATATATCTACACATGGATTTTGATGATAACAAATAAATTCAAAGAATAAAGGAATCTCAAACTCAAATTATATATACAATGAAGTCAAGCACATCAAGAAACCAAGCATGAGCAAGAAGGAAATAAGTTCACATTAAAGTCATAGAGTAATATTGTAAATATATAAAAATTTTGAAATTAGGATTAAGACTCAAAATTAATATTTTATCATAAAGCATTAAAATACATTTTCATATGTGCATGAACATTTTGAAAATTAAATTTGAAAATTTTGAAAGATGATTGATTGTCATCTTTCACATGTACATTACATGATTAAAGGCTTGAATTTTAAAAATATTAAAGATGATTGATTATCATCTTTCACATGTACATATTTTATTTGAATATTTTAAAAAGTGATTGACACTACAAAAAAATGTAAAATTGGCGGCGTTTATATCCGCGGCGTTTGTTTATGCGCCGGTAGATATAAAACTTTACCGGCGCTTAATGTTTCCGCCGGTAAATTATTGATATTTCCGGCGTTTAAATTTTTACGCCGATAATAATGTATGGGTTTAGCGGCATTTATAACAACGCCACTAAGATAGCAATTATGCGCCGGGAAATTAGTAATTTCCCGGCATTTAGATTGTTACGCCGGTAATAATATATATTTTTAGTGGCGTTTACACAAACGTCAATACTTTATTAATTATACGCCGTTATATTACCGGTGTTTACTGACGTCTTTAATATACCGCCGGTAATAATATATAGCATTAGTGGCATTTCACAAAACGCCGACAATTGATAGAGTTTACACCGATAAAGTATTGAGTGTTTTGGCGTTTATTTCATTTGAACAAATGCTGGCCATTGATTAATTTTACGCTGGTAAATAAGTAGTTTTTCGGCGTTTATATTATTACGTAGGTAATAATTATATAGCATTGGCGGCGTTTACCAAATGCTGAAAATTAATCAATGAAACGCCAATAATTGATAAATGCGCCGAAATATTTATTGTGACGCCGGTAATAATATATAACATCAGCGATAAAGGCTATTATAAATTTATTGATAGTAAAATAAACAATAAAAATAATAAAAAAACTTATTTAAATGATACGAAAATATCCACAAAATCTTAGTTGAATTTCTAGGATGCCCTACTTGTAAATGCCATATATCGCATTCCAGTTCTGGAGGGAGGGAGGTTAAATAGAACTAAAGAAGAGAGTTCGTGCGTCAAGATCTTAATGTGACGCCGTTTAATTTCTTTCCTTTAATATTTAATAAGTAATGTATAATACAGTAATGTAAGTATTGTGCATTCCTTTTAAAAATTATGCAAGTGTCGTACAATATTCATTTTGAAAAAAATAGTCTATTATTAAAAATTTAATCTTTTAATATGGATCTCGTATTTATTCTAATTTTTTAAAAAAGAATGTGGCATTTGCGAACTTTATGATAAAATATGTTAAACATTATACTAAGATTCACAATTTTCAAAAAAAGTAGTAAAACTAATGCATAATCCAGCACTTATCCTTTTATAATCCGTCCTAATTCCAACTTAGCAAAACAGAGTAAACATCAATATATGTCATAACCATAAATTTAGTCTTAATTAAGGAAAGTTGCAAATACCATTAAACAGAGCAAACGTTGATATATGACAAATACCATAAATATAGTCTCAATTATAGTCTAACTTATAATCCTAACCCTCAATCATTGTCCTCATCGTTCTCTTCCTCTTCTTCATCTTCCTCTTGATCTTCTTCCTCTTCAGCATTTTCCTCTTCTTCATCTTTCTCTTCCTCTTCATTCGCATTTTGATTTTGTCCTGAAACCTGAATATAAATTCAAATGAGAGGCCAAAAATTTCAAAATAAGGTTGACTGATATCAACTAAACATATGTAGAGTGCTCACCTGCGCATGCATGAATGTGTTTACTAAGTTCCGCAATGCAGTTAATTCGTTCCGCATTTTATCAAACTCTTCCTTTGATATACCATCTTCTTGGTTTGAAGTTGGTAGTGAATGTTGACAAGTTTGCCTTGTAGGGGTTGGCCCAAACCCCAAACCGCGCACACGTCCAGGCCGTTCTAGGCCCATAACTTTCGAATAAATATCATCTGATTTCCAAGTCATGGTTCCTCCAGACCCCATTTCTATAGGATTTGTGTCCTGTGTTAAAAGTTCCTCCATCTCAACCTGTAATAGACAATAAAAAATACACATTATTCTCCATCTTATAAATCCATTAAAATTAAAGTAATAAATTTGAAAATAAACATACCACTTTCTTTCTCGTTTCATCATTGTAGTGTGTGCCATCCTTTTTCTTATGGGTCTTGACAAACAACTGGGCTAGACTTGGCAATACCCCAGTTGATTTTTTCTGCTTTCAATATTTTAGATTAAACACATATATTGAAAACAAAGAATTAACAAATATTCAACAATAAATAAATATTAATTAAATAAATACCACATCATGAGCATATCTTGCTAAACTTTTCGATCCTCCGCTGTGAACAATCACCTGCTTCTTACGACACTCCTTGTTTTTATTACATTTTGACTACAACATCACAAAGATTATGAGAATTATGAAAATAACTAGTTAGTTGACTTTATAAATCTATAACAAAAATGTGCGCATTGTTACCATATATTCTGGATCGAACTAAAGATTGGCCAACTCTGCCAGTTGCTCTAAGTCCACCATATCGGGACTTGCCCTTGCCACAACTTGTGCTGCAGATGTGTCTTTTTCATTAAGTAACTTCTTCTTCAGCTCATGCTTGTAGTCTTTCCATTTCTTCCCCAAGTCCTTTAGTATCCATTTTTTGAATACATCCAATTTGTCATCAGGAACTTTAAACTTGCCCTACAATCAAAATAAATTTACACAAGTGTGTGAGTAGCTTTCTTAAAACAAATTTCAAAATATACCTATTAATTAATAATAATGTTTTAATATGATTTTATAAAAAAAACATACATTTATAAGACCCCACGCTTCCTCCTTCACGGTTTTAGGCACCGACCTCCAATCTTTGTAAATTATTGGAACCAACTTATTACTTCTCGCTATCAGACCACCAAACCTTACCACCTTTGAGTCTTGCTTTTTTATAGGTTGACCAAGAAGATTGAGCTCTATTTCAATTCGCTCCCCTACTGGAAGATGCCAAATGTCAGGAATCGAGTGCAATGGTCTCTTTACTCGATCACCATTACTATATGCAAAAATGGATTTAATTACATTGTTAGTATTTTATAAATCTTCATTCATAGTTAAATAAATAATAAGTAAGAAAAACAGAAACATACCTACGACAACGACAAAGCGATCTCCAATGTCGGAACACGAGTCGACATTTTCTGCTTCTGAACTAGTTGCTATTGGTACAGATGTGCATGGCTCGGTCTCTCTGCTCATCTCCATATGTGTGGATAGTTGTCCTCCCATTTGGCTAGATGTAGAAGGTTGGGTCTCTTGTTGTGAAGATAATGATGGCTGTGAAGGACAATCTATAGAAGGTGATGACTCCACCATCCTATTAACGGAAAGGAGTGGCTCATCGACAGAGGGTAATGAATGGGCCACCCTATCAGATTGTGTCTCATTATGGACAGCTTGTAGTCTTGTAGATTGTCTTCGCAAGTGTGGTATGGTAGTCTTTGCCTTCTTTTTTGGACCCATTGTACCTATAAAAAAAATGACATAAAAAATTGCATATATGTAAATCAATAGAAATAATAATATTTTGAGCACGATATGAGATAGATTTATGTGATAAGAGATATCATGTTTTTTTTTTTTAAAATTAAAGAGAGAGTAGTCACATGTCCATTAGTGACCTCCGCCCAAATTTATTAATAAACCCTCACTTGTGGCGGAGGAATACCGTAGTAACAATCAAAGTACTTGGATTTTACAAAAATATAGAATAAAATTAAAAAACCCAAGTACCAACAAAACGCTATAGCAAAAACAGTACCACTAAACAGGCCTATATAAAAGAAAATTGATGTAAACAAGCCTATAGAAATATAAATGAAACCTCAACACTATTAGCGAGTTTCGATTGTCATTCCATCTATGTCATTTCGCGTCCACACAACATCGTCAATACCAGGTTCAATAGCTTCATCATTAGAAGTGTTAATACAATATTCATTGACTAAATATTCATCCTCATCGTCGTCAGTCACTTCCTCTTCACCAGTGTCATACACGTCTCTTGGTTTTGTCTTAACGACGACGACCCAATTTGGACATCTTTCATCTGCCACATAATATACTTGAGATACTTGGGAAGATAAAACAAAGGGATCATCAGTTATCCGACTACCAGTGTGTACTAGATGAGAAAAATTTACAATAGTAAAGCCAAACTCATCCTCCTTGAAACCTCTACCCCGAGCAACGTCTGCCCAATTACATTTGAATAACACATATCGGGACCCATCATAATACATAACCTCAATTATGCGTGTTAATTGGCCATACCAAACAGGGCCATCTTGATCAGTACACACACTAACACCACAATTCTGAGTTTTCTTCCCATTTTCGTGATTCCTAGTACGATATTTTGTGCCATTGATGACAATTCGTTTAAATTCTTTGGCAACTCGCATGGGACCTTTAGAATGCATTACGACTTTATGGCCCAATTTGCTTCTTCCATTGTCATCCATTTTCATTACCTGAAAGGTTGGATTATTAGCATTGATATAAATGACAGAAACTAGCTATAGAGGCATAATAAATTAATATTGTGATACAATATTGAATGGGGTGTAATCCATACATAGTCTTGGAACCAATTACAAAATTGGTCTTCGTGCCTCTTTTGTAGTTCATCATTCGATAAATGATTCCCATCAACTGTATTCCTCATTATTTCCAAGTGCATCCTATTATATGTTCATGACATCACAAATGTCTGTTACAATTATACAAATATAAATTAAATATAATTTAATTCGTACGTATCAAGCATTGCAACTCACATGCGAAATGGAGTGAAATCGTCAGAGTTGAAGAGAATATAGCGATGTGCTTGGGTCCACGATGTAAAATCAAGGCGAACGTCAACAACTTTCCCTTTAGAATCATCCGGGTTTCTTGATGGTCTATTGAAAACAGTTCGAGCGGATTCTAAATAACGAGAACAAAACGTCAATAACTCCTCCAGCAAATATCCTTCAGCAATGGAACCTTCTGGCGCAGCTTTGTTACGCATGTGAAACTTAAGTCGGTGTAGGTACCTACCACATAAATCATTAGATGACTTTTATTATTTTTTAAAAAATATGTTCTTACTTTAATAGATTTATGTGTTTCTAATTCAATAACTATAGCATACCTTTCAACGGGATACATCCATCGATAATGAACAGGTCCTCCAAGCTTACATTCTACAACTAAATGTATAGTCAAGTGAACCATAACCGTGAAAAATGATGGCGGAAATATCATTTCTAATTGGCACAATATGTAAGGTATTCTAGATTCCAATCGGTCCAAATCTTCAAGCCGCAACGTTTTGGAACAAATTCCCCTGAAGAATCCAGATAGCTCGATTAATGGTTCTATTACCTTCTTAGGTAATGACCCACGCAATGCAATTGGCAGGAGCTGTTGCATCAGTATATGGCAGTCATGACTCTTCATGCCCACTATAGTACGGTGTTGAAGCTTGACACAACGTGAAACATTTGAAGAATAACCGTCCGATACTTTTACATTTTGTATAACCTTCAACAAGTCTTCTTTTTCTTTGTTACTCATTGTGAAAATAGCAGGAGGCAAATATGTTTTGTTTGCATCTGTTATAACCGGATGAAGTTGTGGTCTCAAACCCATCTCTTGTAAGTCAAGGCGTGCCTTTATGCCATCTTTTGATTTTGTATCAATATTTAACAGTGTGCCAACAATATTATCCACCACATTTTTTTCAATGTGCATCACATCAAGATTATGACGCAATAAATTATCTTTCCAGTAAGGTAAACTAAAGAAAATACTACATTTCTTCCATGAGTGTTCCTTAACACTAGTCGACCCCACAACTCTTTTTCTTTTGCGATCTGTTCTATCATTGCAATTTAAATCATCTAATTGTTCCAAGATTTCATCGGGTGTTGGCATAGTAGGTGAAGGATCAATTTCTCGTGTACCATCAAATGTTTTTGCCATCATTCTCCACCTATGATTACTTGGCAAGAATCGTCTATGCCCCATATAGGAAAACTTTTTTCCATGTTTCAGCCATCTAGATCGTGTGTTACCCATACAAATAGGACATGCTAAACGACCTTTCGTACTCCACCCAGACAAATCACCATACGCAGGAAAATCATTTATTGTCCACATTAAAGCTACGCGCATTGTAAAGATCTCTCTAGAGCAAATATCATAGGTAGGTGCTCCAACCTCCCATAATTCCTTTAATTCTGATATTAAAGGCTCTAAGTATACATCTATATTCATTGAAGGTGATGATGGTCCCGGTATAATCAATGATAGCATGAAACTTGATCGTTTCATGCACATCCAAGGAGGTAAATTGTAAGGTACCAACATAACTGGCCAAGTACTATAAGAAATGCTCATGTTCCCAAAAGGATTAAAGTCATCTGCAGATAAACCAAGCCTAACATTGCGGGGCTCATAGGCAAAATCATCATGTTGTGTATCAAATGTCTTCCAGGCCATGCCATCTGCTGGATGCCTTAATACCCCATCATTTGTGCGACCCATAGCATGCCATTTCATTTGTGAAGAAGTCTTCGATGACATAAAAAGCCTTTGCAACCTTGTTTTCAAAGGAAACCACCTTAATATTTTCGCTGGACTTCTTTTACCTTTTTTAGACCTATCATCAATAGACTCTTTTTGCTTCCACTTTGACGCTCCGCATACCACACATGTTTCCAGATTCTCATTGTCCTTCCAAAATAACATACAACCATTGGGACATACTAAGATCTTCTCGTATCCAAGACCTAACTCATTCATATACTTCTTCGCCTCATACGCATTTTTAGGCAATGATGCTCCTGGTGGGAGCAACTCATTCACAAATTCAAGCAGATATGTGAATATGCTATTACTCAATCCACTCAAACACTTCATATTCCAGAGACGTACGATAGCACTAAACTTAGTATGTTTTGTGCACCCTTCATATAATGGCTCATCAGCGTCTTTCAACATATTGTAAAATTTATTAACTCTTTCACTAGAACCTTGTCGATTTTCATTTTGCACTCCAGCCTCTCCAACATCCACACCTATTTCAGGCCCACCCTCCACTATTTCAGGATCAAACATGGGGAAAACGTCATGTAACATAGTTGTCATCCCACTAGAGCCTTCATTTATTTGCTCATTATTATTTTGGGCATCAGTAGCATGGTAAGATGCCCCCCCTATTCTCTCCCCATGAGCATGCCAAATGGTGTAACCTTGAGAAATTCCATAACTAATCAAATGATCATATACCATGTTGGGGATGAACATCTTACGTAATCCACATTTTCTACATGGGCAACAAATCGACGAATTTGTATCACAATTCTCGCACGCAAACTTCAAAAACTCATTGACACCATCGACATACTCTTTTGTATGTCGAGGTCTTTTCATCCAATTTTTGTCCATAGCTTAACTATAATATTAATATGGAAACAGAAATCTATGAGAATGCAAGATCATCAATAACTTAAAACATAGTATGGAAAATAATTTAGTTGTATAAGTAAAGCAAAATAAAGCTTAAATTTGCATATAATCATAAGCATAAATTTGCATATAAACAACCACAAGAATAAACAAGCCAATAATGCTTACAGTGATACAACCAATATTTTAACATTAAATTTTAACCACAAGAATTTATATTTTATATGAATAAGGCCAGCAGCCCATGATTCATGACACCGGTAGTAATATTTTGAAGTTTTTTTTATTATTTTATTTCAAAATTGCTAATTCACTTCATGCAGTACTTTAACATATTTGTTTGATAAAGATTGCTAATTGCTAATTGCTAATTCATGCCATAGTCTAATAAAAGACTGAGTCAGAGAATCTTACGTACGGTAGTGTATTATAGTCTAATAAAAACTGCTAAATTCAAAATTGCTAATTCACTTCATGCAGTACTTTAACATATTTGTTTAATAAAGATTGCTAATTGCTAATTGCTAATTCATGCCATAGTCTAATAAAAGACTGAGTCAGAGAATCTTACGTACGGTAGTGTATTATAGTCTAATAAAAACTGCTAAATTCAAAATTGCTAATTCACGTCATAGGTAAAATTGCTAATTCACGTCATAGTCTAATAACGATTTTATTATACTACTGAGAAACCCTTTTTAGGAATGCCATGCAGTATTTTAACAAAAGAAAATACTAAAGAAAAAATAAAATCTTTATTAGACTATGTTTGTTTTTAGGATCTTTTTATGTACGATTAAGTAATTTTTCAAGTCTTTTGACTGCTTTGATCGAAAAGTACTGCATGTATGGTATTATTATGGGTTTGCCGTTTGTATTATAACGAATATGAGGCTGTAAGAATGGACAATCGAAGTGTGCATCATATATAAGTTTATATTTTTTTAAATGTATAAATTTTAATTCATAATTTAAATTATATTATAATTTGGGTTGAGCGGGGGGCGCACGGGGTGGGGTGTGGTTTCAACCCCAATACCCCCTAGTAGCAGGGAGGGGATCATGCCCCCGCCCCGCATCATGCGGGTAGCACCCCTGGTATAAAGTCACTTTACAAGAAAATTTGACCATCTGATCAACTTAATGATACTCATACCAGATGGCTGACAAGTCTTCCAATCAGGAGTTTATATGTTTGACATTAACTTGAATTCCATAGGCTATTTGCTTAATGTTTGGAAGGAAAAACATAACTTTTACTTGATCGTCAAACTTTGTTTGGACACCTTGTTTTTTCTTTCTCCTAGTCCTTGCTCTTCTTATTTTTTGACAAAAAAAAAAAACGTAAATGCAAAGCCTCAGAAATTTATAATTAATTAATAATCATAACTTAATTATTACAAGCTCTTAAATAATATTCTCCAAAATGTAATAATGTTTATGAATTTATTAGTAATAAAACTAGAAAGGCGCGCATGCATGAGTTGAGAAAACCACAAACACATTACCAAAACTACGTACAAGATTTTTATAATTGAAATGAAGAAAATTATAATTACGTGGAAGAACAGAAATAAAGCTCTGATCTAAATGCCAATGCTTTCGATTGAAGTATAGGAATTATAGTTACAACATTATACACATTTGGCCATATTATACATATGTTGGAAAGAACACAACCTAAACATTTTGATGGGTGAACATATTGCTGTCTCACGTCTCTTTTGGATAGGATTCCAGATTTCTTCACAATCGAAAGGGTATTTTCCGAAAAAGAAAGAAGAACTGAATGACACTTTAATTAACTCTTTAATCCAGTTTAATATATATTTGTTGATCACTTGTTGAGTTTATTTTGTGAATCTTCCGATCATGATGATGAATAATTTCTATTTTATATTACCCACGCAAATTGTAATGTCATATTTTAATAATAATATGGCGAGGATTAGTCTTATAATAATAATAAACGTGGTAAAAACACGTTTTCTCACTTTGAAGTATCATTTTTTTAATTAATTCACATTCAATATATTAAAAATTGCCTTATATATCGACTTATCTCTTAAACTAATTATAATTCACATTCAAAAGATACATAAACTTGACCACGAGTAGTTCGGTTGGTATTAAGTCTAATAAACGTGGGGCATCATGTGTACATATATATGGGTTCGGCTAATTACCTCCAGTTTATCATTAACAGGACATCTCCTATTCTAATTACACAGCATTGACTTGTATATTCTTGTCAACAAACGGTGGAGATAACTCCTGGATTTTAAAATTTTATTTTTCGAGAATCGACTCCGATCCGTTAAGGAATATATACATGTATATATATAATTCATTATTAATGAGCATAATTATAAATTATTATAAAATATTGTTATTTTATATAAGTATAATTGATTAGAGTTGTATAAGATTAGCCAAATAGTCATATAGTGTTGTTGACATTTAATTCTGTTTTGTAAAATATTGTGATTGCAAGAAACAAATATTTATCTACCTTTATATTAATGTGACTAAAATATTCTCATATATATATGTTATTTTATTTTTCTTTATTTTTTATTTATTAAACTCATTTTTTTAAAAAAAAAGAAGAATTGATAAACTAGTCAAATCTATCACTCCGCTTAATTTTTAATCCATCTCAAGTTGAATTTGAACATGAAAATATTTTATTCAAGTTGAGTTTGAACATTAAAAAAAGCTTTATTTGACTTCGAGTTGAGCTTGAATTTGATCTTTTTAATAGTCGAGCCAAGTTTGGCTAGACACCACTTAACTCGAACTAGATTGATTACAATATTACTTATTTGTCTTGAAAATTTGAGACAATAGTACAAACGTAAGTATATAATTTTAATAACTGAAAATATCCTGTGAAATTATTAAAATATCAATATTTTTATAATTACGCTCATATAATAGTGAGTTATATATAAATATATAAAAAAAAACATATATTTCTTCTTTGGGGTAATTTTGTTGGTGGGATTTTTGTTCAAAGTCTAAAACTGGACCTAAGCCGAACCCTCCAAAATTGAGCGCCAAAGTTTGGATGTACTGAAAATTACTGGACCTAAGCCGAACCCTCCAATAGATATATTTTTGTTAGTGGTCAGTACATCCAAACTTTTTGCATTCTTGTGCCAAGTAATATATCTACGCGACATCGATTTGATAATCTCTACACGACGTCGGTTTATTTCACAGGAGATTTCCTATTATAAAATAACTGGACCTAAGCCGAACCCTCCAAAATTGAGCGCCAACTTCAAACTTTTGTCAAATTTTCAGAAAACTTGAATTTCCCTCTCACTGCTAATTAACCCTAACCCGCTGCAACTCATCCATCCCTCCCAACCAACGTAAAACCGGCAACATAACTCTGTTTTGCTGTGCAAAAAACAGAGCAATCCAGTCCAATGTAAATCTGTTTTGCTATGCTTACCGTGGCCTCTATTTTGCAATTATTTTTCTATAGCCTGTAATTATTTTAAGTGAATCTCTATTGTAGGTTAAAGCCGCTGGGAAGTCAAAGAAGAAGAATGGGTCTATCTTGCTTGATTGGCGATTGCTATCGGGTAATGTTTGATTCCTAAAGTCTATCTTATATATATGATCGGGTTAGATATCTCTTCATGCTAGCTACTTGTCCTGTTAATCTGCACTCTGGTCTTTGGTTTGATTTTCTAGCGTTGAGAATTGTCATTGGTTACAGTCATGATAATTTAGTTGTTGCCATATTTATATGAGAAGCTGCTGGGAAGTCAAAGAAGAAGAAGCACGAGATCACCAAGAAGCACGTAAATCACGCTCATCGTTGTATATTCCTTAAGTAGACGTAGTCTTTTATTATATTAAGAATAGCTATAATGCAAAATATTTATTGGAGACTTTCACCAAATTACTTGCGTAATCCTTTCACCAGAGCCACATTTGGACCCATTCGTTGTCTGCAAAAGCAGGAGATTTCTTGGTCCTTTCCAACTTGATGGCAGGTAATCCATCATTCGTGCAATTTTCTAGTTTGGGCTTTTAAAATATTTCATTATCTTCTTAACAGAACCGGATCTCATTTTTGGCAGTGATGAACTCTTGGAGATGAAGCCTGACGATCTATGCATAATACATTACAAGTCAATAAGGGAGCGAGTACAAGAAGGAGAAATCGATTTGGTTTGAGAATTATGCGACTTGGCAGGGTGGGTTGTGCTAAAAGAGGAAAGGTGCAACTCTACAAGACTACAAAGGATGCTGTAACACGTATTCATAATTGGAGGTTTGTCATCAATCAAACATATAAATTCTATTGGCCTTTTGTTTTTGAATTGGTTCTATGACATACAAAGGAGAGAAGTAGCCTTGCAAGCATTCTACAACCCAATTCAGAGACAAACAAGCAAAAGCGCATGTGCCAACTTCTTTTATTTGTTAATATATCTCAAAAGTAATAGAATACAGAGATGCAATTTAATTGAAAAGGGAAAAGAAAGAAAGAAAATAATATAAATTGTAATAGTTTTCTTTTTATTTCCAATGTATATCCTGGAATGTTTGTATAAGTATGCATATGGTTTTTGTTTTTTCCTCTCTTTTTCAAGGCTGACTGGACAAATGAGATGTCTGCTGTCATTTCCATGGTTTTTTACCACAGTTTCTCCTCAGCCTTTTATGACCTTTAGTTCTTCACATTGTGTTTATATTACTCTCTATTAATTTAGTATAGCTTTTTTTGTCTTTTCCAGGCTCAACGTTTGCATAACAATTTCAAAGAACCATTGGATAAGTGTGAAGAAGAACTACCCATGAAAGAAATGGTCCTAAAGCTAATGACAAACACGATGTGAAGAAGAAAAATTATCCATGAAGAACTTTCACGTGCTTTGATTTGTAATTTTTTTTATTAGATGAATAATGACTCATTATATCATATTTATTATTAATTGATATGTTATATATATTTTTTATTGTGAGATATTATCATATTATTGGTACGTTCTAAATGCCGTTAATTAATGCAATGCGCCGGCAATGTATTTGTAGCGGCGTTTATATTAATGTCATTAATTTAAAAAATATGCCGGCAGCGAATTAGTGGCGGCGTTTACAATAAGCCGTAATACAGGAAAAACAAACTGATGGTGGTGTTTAGATAAACGTCATTAATAAATTCAATGTGTCGCCAACGTACTATTAGTGGCATTCAAATAAATGCCTCTAATTTATATGATGTGTTGGCAACGTAATGTGGTGGCGTTTATGCAAACGCCGCTATTTTTATAATTGGCGTCGTTTATATAAACGCAGTTACAAAATTTGCCAATGTACTATTAGTGGCATTTAAAGAAACGCCGCCAAATTATATGACGAACTGGCAGTTTACTTGTAGCAGCGTTTAGATAACCGCCATTAAATTAGGTCATTGGTGGCGTTAAGATAAACGCCATTAAAGTATTCAATGTGCCGCCGCCAACATATTATTAGTGACATTTAAATAAATGTCGCCAATTTATATGATGCGTCGGCACATTACTAGTAGCAGCATTTATTGTAACGCCGCTATTTTAAAAGTTGGTGGCGGTCATATAAATGCCGTTAATAAATTCAATGTGCTGCCGCCAATGTACTATTAGTGGCATTTAAATAAATGTCGCTAATTTATATGATACGTCGGCAATGTAGTAGCCGCGGCGTATATGGTAACGCCACTAGTATATGTCAAGGATGGCAACGATAAATTAGCGGCGTTTCGAGAAACGCTGTTAATGTAGATATTGTGGCGGCGTTTCATGAAATGCCGCTAAATTGATCCAAACGCCACTAATGAGATTTACAAATACCGGCGTTTGCGTAAACGCCGGAACAATGAAAATAGCGACCCTCCATTACCGGCGGACAGTTGTGCCGTTAGAAAAACGCCGCGAATTAATTAGCGGCATTTTTTGGGATAGTTGCCGGCGTATAACCAACGCCGGCAAATCTACTTTTTTTTGTAGTGTGATACTTTTTTTGACTTATGCAAAAGGTAAATATTTTTTTTTGAAATATTTGAAAAGTAAAGTGTATTCCTTTTGTCATATGCAAAAATTAAAAAGATTAGGTTTGAATTTTTGAAAAGTAAAGTTGCTCATTTTTGTCATATGTTAAAAGTAAAATATTAGATTTGAAATTTTCGAAAAATTAATGATGTTGTCTTTGACAATTGAAAAAGAAAAACCTTTTATTTGAATTTTTTGAAAAAGTAAATGATGTTGTTTTTGACATGTGAATCTTTTTAAATTTAAATATGAAATCTAATATGCTTATAAATAGGTCATTTGAGAGTTTCATATTTACAACACCAAGAGCATACAACATTCATTCAAAACTTTCATTCTCTCTTCTCTAAACATTGAGTCTTAACCATTTTTCATTTTGAAAGATATAGTTTACGCTGTATTGTTCTTATTTCACTCATTAAGGAGTATTTTCTGATAACATACCCACTATCAGCTCTTGTATCAGTAAAATGGTGTGTATAATCCTTGTGCGTGTATAAAGTGTTCTACACAGGGAATAGTTGAATCACCACGTGTAAGGTAATTGCAAGTGTAGAGGGTATTCTACACGGATCCTTTGTAGCGCTATTGTTCAAAGGTGTAATAGGTTTCTATCTCTATTTGAAGGAGGTTAAATAGTGAATTTGGAGATCCTCAAGGGATAGCTTGAGGCGAGGACGTAGGCAATGGGACCGAATCTCGTTAACATACTGAGTTTGCTTCTCTCTTACCCTTACTCTTTATATTTATTGCTATTTCGTATTTTATTTATATTTTATATTGTATATTTGATTTATAATTGTTATTTTTTTTTATACAACTCAATTCATCCTCTCTCTTTGATCTTAGATCTAAAGAAAAAGGACACGTGACATTTGAAGACAACTCGAAATGGAAGATCGTGGGAATAGGTAAAATTGATAATGAACATTCTCTCATAATTGAAGATGTTTTACTTGTTGAAGGTTTAAAACATAATCTTTTGAACATAACTCAATTATGTGATAAAGGATTTACAGTTACTTTCAAAATTGATAACTGCATTATTTTGAATAATCATAATTATAATATTTGTTTTATTACTTTTAGAAGCAACAATGTTTATACAATCGATTTTGAAGAAATTACCTCAAAATATGCTATTTTTTTCATCTCAAAATGAAACTAGTTAGCTATGTCATAAAAGACTAGGTCATGCCAACAGTCTTTAACACCAAGACTCCTTAATGTTTCTTCTTAAGCCTATAAGATATTAAAGGCTCACTAAGATATCTCACTAGGAACTTGTCATGCTGATTATATTCTATTGTGTTAAGAAGTAGTCCGTAGATTAATAATGTCATACATAAGTATATTAATCTTTTCCAAATTGGGTACAAGGTTAGAAATTGCAAAAAGTTGATCAAGGGGTCCTTGGCACTTATCCATATATCATATATGTGATTTCTTCTTTTTGTTACCTATTTAGTTGGAATTGAATCAATTTATAAGAAATAATACTCAACATCATTAATAAAAATATTTTCTAATTGATCTAGAAAAAAATAACTTTAGGTTCAACAGTCCGCCCTGTGGTGGCTGATCCCATATTGTTTGGCCACCACTGAGCCACCACCCTATGGGCGGCCAAGACTCCCTAAACTACTATTGGTACTTGAATTTGGTTTTCCTTTGTTGCCTAATGAGAAGGTGACCACCCCTTTCATCCATTTTTTATAGACTTTTCATTTTTTATTTTAAGTTTTTTTTAAATCTTTTTAGTTTTCTATTAACTGAAAGATGAAATAAGTAACATGAAGGGCAAATATCAAATTTATCATAACATAGGGTTATTCCGATAAAAGTTGCACCATATGCAAACTTCAATCAGGATAAAGCACACAAAGTTATTGACAAAAAGTTTTTCAAATTCATGGAAAATTTATTGTGGATATCCATTCTTTTATCTATTGCCTAGTAAAATCTATGAATTTAACATTAACAAGAAATTCCATATAATTCTTTGATAGTTGTTCATGAGGTTTACCTTGATTGTATATGTAGGTGAATCTTGGTATCGATGATAATTTGCTAAAGAGTTATTGGACCAACAAAATATTTTTCACAAAAATATAAGAAATTTTAATGACAAAGCCAATTTAATGGGTGCAACAGCTCATCCTAAAAAAGTTGATTAGGTTGTATTTAGTTGTTGAACTAAACTCAGCTCATATCAAATCAATTACTGATGTGACCTACTACTTTTTCAATTTCCTATGAAAAAGTTGAACTCATCTCAACCTATTTCATACATTGCAATCTAAAAAGTTAAATTCATTTTAATCTAAAAAAGTTAAACACATCTCAATGAGATACACAAAATAGTATTATTAACAACTTAACTCAACTCATCTCAATATCCAAACTTAGACTCACCAAAGGTGGTGGAAGATCTAGCACAACAAGTATACCACTCCCTTGCTACCAAATTATAGTGCATGTAGTCAGGAATACAGGTTTGGCCTAGTGGCGTAATTCTCTCAAGACTTTTAGATCTTGTTTGGTTACTAGATGAAATGAAAAATCTGTAAATAATAGTGAGATAATTTGTAAATAGTAGTTAAATGGTTAATATGTTTAATGGGATTTTGAATAATAAAAAAGAAAAAATTGAATAAAAATTATAAAGTTAAAATTTGGTTAGAATATAATTTTTTTAATATTATTTTTGTTTTGAAATTATAAAAAATTAAATTATTTTTTTGTATTTTATTTGAAACTTTGAAAAAATTATAATGATTAGATAATGATTGAGCAAAAAAAATTGAAAAATTGAAATTAAAAAATATTTGTGTTTAAATTATATTTAAAGTTCGTGAAACCAAGCCAAACCTAAATGTAACTCAATATAAACAAACTACCACCAATATCAACTGAGATATCCTTTTTAATTTGGAGAATATTTTTTAACAAATGTACTATTAAAGCATGTGTAAAATGCTTGTGTTTTAGCAATAACCAATAGGCAAAAGGAGGAAAGTATATATAAGTATAAAGAAACCTTTCGAGCTGGATATGGTGAAAATATAAGTTTTACACCTTCCAATAAACACAATCACATCACTTTCTTTCTTTCTTGCAATGGACCCAAATGTCATGGAATCTCAAGCTTTGTCAAGCATGTCCTCTCATGCTCTCTCTTCCCTCTCGTCACTTTCACGTTGAATCTCCCCCTTAGTAACTATCTCTCCCCTCAAGCTCTCTTTCTTCTCAAATCAGTCCAATCCACCATACTTACAAAGACAACCTAGGGAAAACAAGGATTAAAGAAGACCCTCATATTTACATGGTCTAGAAATGTCAAAAATTATTGGAGATAAAACTGAATATGCTTCTAATGACATAGCAGCAGCCAAAGGAACAAGAGTGCCCAGTCAAAACAGAGAAGATTGCAACTGATATTTTGGAACAAGAATGCCCAGTCAAAACAAAGGATACCACAACCGATATTTCAGGCCAACAAGTTTATTACGTTGTGATAGTGTTTTTGATTTTTAAATAGCTTATGTATAGGAGGAAGTTATGAAGAATTTGTATATAAATATTATATGTTGTATACAATGAAAACATTTTGAACGAAAATTTTTTATCCATCTATTCTCTCATATAGTTAACTTATACATGGTATCAGCCGCCGATACGACTCATGTCTAACCAATCCTCTTCAAGATGTTTGCCTCCCTAAATTCCTCCACTTCAAATGTTGCCGCAACCACCCTTCCCACCTTCAATCCATCTTCCTCCATCAACCTCACCAAACTCACACATCTAAATTACCCCACATGGAAAGCCACCATGTTACCCTACCTCAAAGGCTAGAAAGTCTACGGATACATTGATGGCACCATTAGGCAGCCTGCAAAAACCATCACTGTCGATGATGGCTCTACAACCCCGAACCCCACCTATGATATTTGGGAAACCCAGGATAACCTTATTCTGAGTTGCATAAATTCTTCTCTTTCTGATGAAGTACTTGCCCAGGCTACTCACTGCAGCTCCTCAGTTGAAGTTTGGATGGCTCTGAGCTTTGCTTTTGCCTCACAGTCCTGTGCTAAAGCGGTACATGTTCGCTCTCAACTCTCTACCATCCGAAAAGGTAATCAATCTACAACTAATTACTTTATGACTATCAAACGTCTCACAAATGAATTGGCCATTGATGGTCAAGCTCTGAAGTGTGACGAAATTATCCCGTATTTGCTTGCTAGGCTCGGTCTCGAATATGACTCTCTTGTTTCCATGGTATCTCACCAAGATAATTCTCTCACATTATTGGAAGAACTTTATTCAATACTCTTGATGTGTGAAGCACGCATCGAGCATAATCATCAAATTCTATCCTTGCCCATGGCTTCGGCCAATGTTGCCACCCACCAGCAGCACTTTTCAAGAAGCCAGGGTCGTGGCAACTTCTCAGCTCCTCGAGGCAGGGGGTGTAATGCATTCAATGGCAACCGTGGAGGTGGACGCGATCACACTAGTATGTGGTGTCAACTGTGTGAGAAGCCTTGGCCACACGGCTTCCCGCTGTTGGAAGCACTTTGATCCAAATTTCCAAACCCCACCACCTCGCCCAACTCCTCAAGCACAACTCGCCTCCAACCAATCTCAGCAGTAATTGATTGAACAAGAGTGGCATCTTGACACTGGTGCGACATATCATCTGACCAACAACATGAGTAATTTGAATATCCGAAGTGATGATTTTTATGGCACTGATCAAATTCAAATTGGTGATGGTACATGTGACGCCCCCAACTCCCACGTACAGACACGTGGAAATTGAGACGTCAGGATGATGACAACATGGGTTACGCATCCCATCACCAAGTGCTAAGTGTGTATATATGCAACATGTGTACAATAAAAATAACACAGCGGATAATAAATGTCAGTCTACTAAGTACCGGAATTTTGTTTAAATATAAACTCGCTTAAAACAAGCGTAACAAAATATTACAAGTTCCAATATCATCATAAAACCAAAATACATAATTTAAAGAAAGAGAAATAATTTTCCAATAAATAATCAAAAGCACCAAATCAATCCTCTGGTGGAGCAGCCTCTTCAGGCTCAGTCTCCTCATCATCTGCATTAAAATCTACTGTACCAAAGACGATACCGCAGGTAAGTAAAAAACCAAACAAACTTTAAGATAAAAATTACATTAAAGCAATAACAATATGTATGAACATGATGCCATATGCATGAGATTCGAAAATAATCCTTTCAAAAAAATAATCATTTTTCCAACGCACGCCAAAAATCCCATTTTTGACCCACAATATTTCATTTTAAAAACATTTCCTCGCCATCATCCTAGATGATGGCCCAAAAATTTAATCTCACAATCTTCCTTGAAAATGGCCCATTAACCAAACCATCATAGTACTATAGGCGAGAATCACAAGCAGGACTCTACCATTATCCCTACGAGTGCACCGTAGGCGGGAATCACAGGCGGGACTCTACCACTGTCCTTGCTTACCACCATCCTTACAAGTCCATCTGTAGGTGGAATCGCAGGCAAGACTCTACCATCATTCCTGCTTACCACCATCCCTACGCGTGCACCGTAGGCAATAATCACAGGCGGGACTCTACCACCGACCTTGCTTACCACCATCCCTACAGTGATTCTCTATCAAACTATTCAATCAATTCATTTCAAACACATTTAAAATCCATTCTCGTATAAAAACCCATTTTCCAAATATGCACATGAACATGCATGTAATTACACGAAAATCCAGTTTTCATTTTACAAATATGAAAATGTGTGTACTATGCAATGTATGATATGAAACCAAATATCATCCAAACATAAATAACTCCAGCATCAAATCCATTTACCCTCCGACTCCTCAGACTCAGTCTGACATAACCAACTAATCACAAATTATTGTTAAAGCAAAAATACATTTAAATCTTAAAAGAAGTTTGGAAAATACTTACAAGGCTATAAAATAATTTTTGAAGGATCACAGAGGTGCAAAAAGAGGTGGCAAGGCAACGTAACAGTGCAAAATGCACTGTGGCCGTGGGTCACGAAATACTCACTTTTGAATGGGAACAAAATTAGACTTGGGATTGATAGGGAAGGGCTTGGAGGTGTGGGTGAAGCTAATGGAAGTGATGGTTGGCCTTGGATAGCTGCACAAACCGCTATGGAAGTCCAAAATGGCCAAAACAGAGTTTAGCTCGTGATGGTTGCTTTGGCGATGAATCGGAGCTGGAAATGGATGGATTAGATCGGCAAGAGATTGGTGATGAAATGGTGAATAAATGGTGGCCTGAAGTGTAGCGACGACTACATTAGAGCAAATAGATGTCGTGGCTTGGAGGAGCGCGTGTGGCTTAACGGTGGCTCGATTGGGGCTAAAACTTGGTGGGTAAGTGCGCCGATCGGTGGGGAGTTGAACGCTAGGGGCGGTGAGAAGCACGGAGGTGAGCGATGGTGGGCTGGAGGAGAGGAAAGAAACAACAGGAGAGGGCAGAGAGAGTCGCACGAGGTTGGGGAAAAACAGGGGAGGAAAAGAAAAAGGAAAAAAAAAAAAAAGAAGGAAAAGAGAAAAAAAATGAAGAGAAAAAAAAATGGAGGAAAGAAATGAGATCCAATCCTCACATCTTGGGTCAAGAAACTAATCCAACGAAAACTATTTTCAAAATAACAAGTTAAATAAAATAATTTAAACGCAGTGATTAAATAAAATAAATAATAAAATCTAAAAATAAAATAATTTTAAAGCCCAAAAACAACTAATTTAAATTAAAAAGAAATTAAAATATAATACAATAATAAATAGCAAGAAAGCACGTTAAAATAATTTCACCACTTAAAACTTATAAAATAATATTGCAAAAATCACATTTAATTTAAAATAAGAAAATTACTAATTATAATAATTTAAATAAAATCACTCAATAAAAATACACATAAAATGGGGATATCACAGTACAAGTTTGAAAATAACTCATATTTGAACTGCCTCTTTATCTAACTCATCTTCATCTTTTATTTTGGACAAAATTCTTGTTGTACCCCAAATTACCAAAAATCTTCTCTACGTTCAAAAATTTGCTCAAGATAATAATGTTTATTTTGTATTTCACAGTTCTTTTTTTTTTTTTTTTTTTCACTTTAGGATTACTCGGAGAATGTCCTTCATAAAGGATCTATGTCTGATGGACTTTATTGCTTCTATCCATCTCTTCAACACTTTTTTCTATTTGCCTTTGTTGGTGCTCAAATCTCGGTTACAAACTGGCATCGACGTCTTGGTCATGCCTCTTATGGTAATGTCCTAAGTATGCTATGGCTAAAAGCTACAATTTACCATTTTCTACTTCAATTCCATCTGCTTTAAGACCTCTTGAATTAATTTATTCCAATGTTTAGGTGCCCAGCTCGGTTGTTTCATGTTACGGATCTCGTTATTATGTTTGTTTTTTGGATGCCTTTTCTAAATTTATTTGGATATTTCCATTAAAACTGAAATAAACTATTTTCATTCAATTTCAAAAATATGTTGAAAGGCATTTTGATTTACAAATTAAGGCTATTCAAACCGATTGGGGAGGTAAACATAGACGTTTAAATACTTATTTCAAAACCTATGGAATTCAACATTGTTTAGCATGTCCTTACACGCATGAACAAATGGGTTCTATTGAACGTCGGCATCGTCAAATTGTTGAAATGGGCTTAACTTGGCTAGCTCACTCAAATTTGCCCAAACCTTATTGGGAAGATGCTTTTTTAACTGCCACTTATATTATTAATCATCTTCCTTCCAAAGCACTAGACAACAAATTCCCTTTTGAAATGGCTTTTAATAAAAAAAAAAAAAAAAACAACTATTTGTTTATGCATGTTTTTGGATGTGCTTGTTGACATAACTTGCGTGCTTATAACAAACATAAAATTGATTTCCGTTCTAAAACTTGTATTTTTCTTGGTTATAGTCTATCACACCAGGGCTACAAATGTCTTGATTAGGCCACAGGAAAATTATATATCTCCTACCATATCATTTGTTATGAGTCTTTGTTTCCATATCAAAAAGAGTCCTCGGCATCTAATCCTCCTACACCAAAAATGTTTTCCTTACCACCCTCCTTATGTCCACCCAACTAACCATGTAGGTCCAAATATATGTCCCAATGACCAGCTGCCCATTGACCAAGTCAATCCAGAAAATCAAGTGCCTTCAGATATTCAGTCTACTTTGTTCTCCTCAGGTGCTGCTCATGTACCAGCAAGGGATCTCACTCGCACTTCAGAAGATGTTGTTGGACCATCTCACCAACCAAATCCTCCTCATTCATGTGATATTCAAATGCCACGCAGCATGCTTACCCGATCACAAACAAGGTGTCTTAAGCCAAAAGCTCCTTATGTTGGTATAGCCCGATACCCACATCCTCAATGTTTGCTTATAACTACGCATGTCTCAACTCTTGCAGAACCTGTTTGTTTTTCTGAGGTCTCAAAACATCACTACTAGCTTGAAGCCATGGACACTGAGTTTAATGCTCTTGTCAAAAATGGCACTTGGGATCTTGTCCCACCTAACCAACGTAATAAACTTGTTGACAATAAGTGGGTGTTCTAAATTAAACGACATGCCTATGGCCGTGTTGAGCGTTTTAAAGAGCAACTGGTGGTGAAAGGTTATCATCAGCACCTCGGTGTGGACTTCATGGAAACCTTTAGCCCTGTGGTTAAGCCAGAGACTATGCGGTTGTTATTATCTTTAGCTATTACAATGCATTTCTACATGCCCAGCTGCAAGAAGAAGTTTATATGCAACAGCCTCAAGGGTATGTTCACCCTGATTTTCCTAATCATGTATGCCGCTTAAAGAAGAGCTTATACGATCTTAAACAAGCTCCCTGAGCTTGGTTTTCTAGACTAACCGAAACACTATAGCAAATGGGATTCGTTGGTTCAAAGGCATATATCTCTTTATTCACACTTCATCACACCGACTTCTCTATTTTTATCCTTATATACGTGATGATATAATCATCCTCGGGCCCTCTTCAGATGCGATTGACAAATTTATTCAGCAACTTGGAGATATTTTTCTTGTCAAAGATTTAGAAACTCTATCCTATTTTCTCGGTGTAGAGGCTTTGTTCAATGGTCATGATCTTTTTTTAACTCAAAGAAAATATGTGGTCGACCTTCTACAACAGGTTAACATGCACAAAGCCAAGCCGTGTTCAACTCTTATGAGTACCACTTGCAATTTATCTAAGTTTGAATGTCATGATTTTTCTGACCCTCAACTTTATAGAAGCACCATTGGGGCATTACATTACTTGTGTTTCACTCGTCCAGATATTGCTTTCGCGGTCCACTATGTTAGCAAATTCATGCATCAACCCAAAGACACTCATTGGCAAGCCATGAAATGAATCTTTTGGTATCTAAAATCTACGGTGGGCCATGGAATTTGTTTACAATGTACATCTAATCATTCTCTTGAAGGATATAGTGATGTCGACTGGGCTGACGACAAAGATTATCGACGTAGTATTATGGCATATTGCATTTTTCATGGATCCAATCTTATCAGTTGGAGCTGCAAACAACAACAAATTGTTGCTCGGAGCAGCACTGAATCAGAATATAAATCCCTCTCCAACACAGTGGCAGAGTTACATTGGCTTCAATCCATATTTCATGATCTAAGGCTTCCCTTAGTGACCAGTCCAATATTATGGTGAGATAATATTGGAGCTACTTATTTGTCTTCTAATCCAATCTTCCATACCAGAACCAAACATATTGAAATCGACTTTCACTATGTTCAGGATCAAGTCCTAGTTAAGAAACTTCAAGTGTCCTTTCTATCCACTAAAAATCAGCTTACTTATTTATTAACTAAACCACTGTCTTCCATTCGTTTTCATCTCCTGTGAACCAACCTTCATGTTCAAGATCTGCCCATTCGGTTGAGGGGGTGTATTGGAGATAAAACTGAACCTGCTTCTAATGACATAGCGGTAGCCAAAGGAACAAGAGTGCCCAGTCAAAACAGAGGATACTGCAACTAATATTTCAGGCCAACAAGTTTATTATGTTGTGATAGTGTTTTTAATTTTTGAATAGCTTATGTATAGGAGGAAGTAATGGAGAGTCTGTATATAAATATTATATGTTGTATACAATGAAACCATCCTAAACGGAAATTCTTTATCTATCTATTCTCTCATCTAGTTAACTTTTACAAAGATAAAGGGAAAAATGAAAATTAACTAACTACTTCCAAAAATGCCAACAATATCGAAAGGTGTTTGCTTTGAATTTAAGACTAGAACAAAAAAGAAAGAGAGTTAAAGAGCCATGGTAGAATCCAGTCTTAATGTGTAAGCCTTTATTGTTCCATTCGGCCAATCCCTTTACCATCTCTCTTCTACAGTGATGAAAATAGTCGGCAGAATGCGAACACAGAGACGAACTTTGAGGATCGAAGCAAAATTAGGCTTGAAGAGAATGATAGAGCTTGTTGAGAGAGAGAGAGAGAGAGAGAGAGAGAGAGAGAGAGAGAGAGAGAGAGAGCGAACACGACTGAAGGAGAATGAACTTTGTGACCGAGGGGCTGTGATAGAGGAAAAATAAGAGTTTTATTGGTTGTATTTGGGTCTACTATATGCCTGATGTGTCTCTAACTCATTGAAGGGTGTAAAACTGAGTTTGTCACCTCTTATGGTTTTAAGTTTTGCTCATAAGTGTAAGCCCCATTTGGATTGCAAAATGGCCTCATCTCAAATACAAATACTTTTTAATTTCAAAACTTCAATCTTTTAATTTAATCATTATAGTTTTTCCAAACTTCTAAACAAAATATAAAAAATAATTAAATTTTTTCAAATCCAACAAACACAATATTAAAAGATAACATTCTAACAATATTTTAATTTTATAATATTTTTATTCAACTTTTTCTCTCTTTTTTCAAAACCCCATAAAAACATTTTAACTCAAACTATTTCACTATTATTCACAAACTATATCATTACTATTTACAGATTTCTCATCTCAACATCCAAATAATGGTTAAGTAAGTGATTATTTACTCACCGGCTAGTCTTAAGATGTTTCTAAACATAATTTTCTTGGGAATAGCCTGCTGACATTTACAATTGTATAAGATTCTATGTTGTCATGTTAAGGGGATAAAAGGCCCATAATAGCCCTCCAAGCCTCGTCCAAGGGTGGAAGTCTCATTAGGAAGGAAGAAGAGGGTGGTAGAGGAGAGGATAAAAGGCTTAGGAAAGATAGTATGTTATGAGAAAAAAGAGGAGATGTGACATAAAGGAGGGAGATAGGTGATGTAAAGGAAGAATGAGAGATAGAGGATGAAGGGGGATTAGATTGAACGAGAAAGGGAACGTTCAAACTTCAAGTTATTCTTTAGTTTCTTTAACCTCGCAACGAGGGCTCTAGAGAGAAGATCTTTAGAAAATAGATCACAAACTTTCATTGTATAATGAGGATAAGAGACTGTAAAATAATCATATTATAGTATATTTACTCTCCAAACAACCCAACATTATATCGAACCATGTAAATCTGCGTGTCTGCATATCTTTTATTTTTCTTGCATTTATCTCATATTTAAAACCATGGATCAAGGCCCAGATTACAGTACAAACACACCATATTGCTGCCGAGGGCTTCAAACCAAACTGATTGAGGCTCAAATCATTGCAGTGGGCCAAGAAAACTCTTTTTCCCTTCCAACCTATTATGCGATTTTTGGTATTAACAGTTTGTACCGTCTGTGGGATCTGATTTACTTTCTACATTGGAAGTGGGAGAATACCAATTTTTCGGCACGCTAAATAAAGGCTTCATATGCGATGCATGCAACATGTGCATGGGAATTCACGTGGTCGAAGTTACTTGGCCAATGTCCAACCATGGCGAGACGAGGGCGCTAGAGTTGTCTATCTCCTCCGGGGTGGTCCTTGACCATCTCCCACGAAGACAACCATGCACTCAGCCACCCATCTCGGCCACATGCATGTGAGCATCCACCCATCTCAGTCATGCACGTAGGCAACCATCATACAATGTACATGGTGGGCAACTCCTTACTTGGCTTGACCTTGCCCAGACAATGCTTCTCTTAGCCAAAGCTTACTTGACCACCCCTTGCCCAGTCATCATTCTCCTTAGCCAAGGTGGGATGCAAGGCCATGGTCCTACCATGCAAACCCTTGCCCAGCCACAAAATTTTGCGACCACTGCTTGACCATGTACAAGTTGTTTGGCCACAGGCTTGGCCTAAGCACTAGGTCGGCCTAAGCTTGCTTAGCATGAACTTGCAAGCGGACAATCACTCTCTCAGCCTCCACCAGTTGCCTCCTAAAACACCACTATTTTTTCCTCGAATGACAAAGCTCCTCTAAGACAAAGCATCTCATCGCTACCACAGGCACAAGCCAAGGGAGACTAACGCTATCGATAGCCAAGCTGTTTCCAAACCATGAGCTTGCTGGGCCAAAGTGAGTTACCCATCCACAGACTTATGATAAACTCACCACCTGTTGAGCTGCTTCTGGAGTTCCTCAACTAACATAAGTATCTCGACCACATGTAAGCTTCTAAGCCACGAGCTTGCCTGGACACAAAGTTCCTTAGCCATAATGGGTTGCCTAGCCACTCAAAGTCCCTTAGCCACAGAGAAGAAGTTCGACTCCATGCAGGCACCTTCCACGGCACGCTAACGGTAAACGATAAAAACAAAAAAGGAGGGAAGAAGGACAATGCAACTAGTAGCAGACAATTTCAGTCAAGCAAAAATAGGCTACAACAGCTAAAATACCCAGGTTTGTTTGTTTCAAAATTTGTGTGAATTTCATTTTTACTAACAAAATTGGTTCCTATGGCATGAAATACTGGCTACATAGCCGGTAGCCCCACTCAGGCACCTTTAAGATGTCTCATTATGTCTTCATAGGAATAAACTATTTGGCATTAACGTGCACGCGAGTAAGCCCCCAGCAGTGAACAGCCTCAACAAAAGAATATAAGAAAAAAATAGAGAGAATGAGAAAAAAGAAGAAGAAGAAAAAGCAATGATGGACAAACACAGTTAAGCGAAAATCACAAACAATGGCCTAATCACCCTGTCTCTCTTCACCAAGCTCCTTAAAGTTTTGCTGGAATCCTGGTGTAGGCACACCTGGGAACATACTTTGCTGGAACTCATCCCTGCAACATGGGACACCAAATACATAGTCTACTTGGTATCATGGGCACCCTGAACCTTCATAACCGTCAAAACATTGCTCCCCACTAGCCTCACTGGCCCACCTCAAACCTTCGCCCTGCTCTAGTAAGACGATTCATGTTTGTAAATCTCACACTTGTGATTGGGGATTATCTACACTAACTGGTTTGACTTTTGTAGCACGGTCAAACATATCCTTCAAACAAAACCTAGTTCCTCACCAAGAGTCAACATGCAGGTCCAGTCTTTTAGCTGCTTGACCTCTCTCACGGCAAAGTTACGGTAGGTCCAATATTTCGACTGCCCAACTTTACTCCCAACACAACATCTCCTTTAGTAAACTCCGAGTATTTACACTAATGCCATAATCAACGCCAATGGATTACTTCTGAGCTCCAAAACTGCCTTGCAAGGGTTACCTTCAGAAACAAGTCAACGGGCTCGTCAGCTGCCTAAGGTGGACCCAGGGGTCAATGGGCTCCCTGACCACTTAGTATCGATTTCTACAAACGAACTCCAACATCAATACCAAAACGGAAATGCAAACAACAATTCAAGCCCATCTCCTGCTAAAACCGAGCCCCACACTCACACCTAATGTGGTCGATCCCATCTCACGCCAAAACCGAGCTTCTGCTTGCACTCTTAGCAGTATAGCACATCTCTTGCCAAAGCTGATTTTTGTTCTTGTACTCTAAGTAGTCGAGTACATCTCTCACCTAGCCTTGTGCTCGAAAATCTTTATTACTTAACACAAGTGAAATTGAAAACCAATGACCCGCTCTTGGAATTTATTTTTACATGGATTCCTACGGACTATCTCTATCACATATTTTATCTTAACGATTCTCGAGGCCTTCTTTTGGAGTAAATTGACCTTAAGAATCGTAGACAACTGAAGGAGATAAAATATCTCGCGCCCAAAATTGCCCTCCTAGCCTAGCCCAAGGGTAGAAGTCTCATCAAGAGGGAAGAAAAAGAGAGGGAGAGGAAGGACGAAAGGCTGAAGAAAGATAGTGTGTCAGGAGGAAAAAGAGGATATGTGACATAAAAGGAGGATAGAGGTGACGTAAAGGAAGAATGAGGGGTAGGGTATAAAGGGGGATAAGACTGAATGAAAAATAGGACTTCCAGATTTTGACTACTTCTTTATCATCTTCAACCTTGCAACGAGAGGTTCAAAGAGGAGACCTCCTCGAGAAAATAGATCCCAGACTTCTATTATACAACGAGGATGAGAAATCATGAGAGACTATCAAACAATCATATTATAGTAGATTTACCCTCAAAACGACCAATGGACATAGGCATTATGTCGAATCATATAAATCTGTGTCTACGTATCTTTTGTTTTTCCTAATTTATCTCCTATTCACCACCATGGATCGAGGCTGGGACTATTGTACAGACACATTGGACTACCGCTGAAGGCTCCAAACTAAATCAATCTACGCCCGAATCGTCGCAGTGGGCTGTGAATGACTCTTTCTCCCTTTCCGGCTTATTGTGTGATTTTTGACATTAACATCATGCATTATAAACAAGATGTTAATTAAGAAATCTCATACTGTATAAGATGTACACCTCGAGCCAAGCAAAATTGGTAGGGCGAAGAATACGCTTAGCAACACTTAATGGTCATATATATAGGGTGGATAATATGCTTTGTAACATCCATAAGTCATGTGGAGTGCATAATTATGCTTCACAAAATCTAGCAGCAAGTAGTGGTTATACACTTGGAGATCAAAGGGTTTATTTGGAAATAGAGATAGTTTTATCTCATCTCAAAATTTTTCATCTCATTTCTTTTCCAAACATCATTTAAATACAAATATTTTTCAATTTCAAATTTTTATCTTATTATGGGGTATTTTTGTCATGGCCTAAATCCCATAATGTCGCTCTAGGTCCATTACTTTGTCAGGTCTCATGAGCCGTGGGAATGCCAACCCTAGCTTGGAAAGGTTCCTCTCCTCGAGTAGCCCGGGGCAAGTCCCAGATCCATGCGAGTTGAGCAGGCTCCAGACCCATGCGAGTTAGAGGTAATCATCAACATTGAGATGGGATGTTGTAGAGAGACGCGGGAAACCATAACCAAGGAAAATGGGAAGAGAGGATACCAGACAACTCTGCTAGAGACACACGCCACATTAAATGATTGACACCAAGAAACCTACACCGCATTAAATGTAGCATGGTGGAGGAGACTCAAGGGAGAGGCATCCCTCTACCCCAGAACACAGAGCATGGCCCACCTGACCTAAAAGACCAAGTATAAAGGTTGCCCAAAACTGCAAGGTAAAGGGGACGAATTCAAGTCAGTTGTGAATTATATCCTACTGTTGTCTTCTTTTTAAAAGTACTTTGATCTCCATTTCTATACTAAATTTGGCATCGAAAGTTCCTCGGGCCACCCGTCTCTCACCTCAGGATCCGACTAGAGTAAAGACCTGGACCGGCTGAGCGACCCAGCCCAAGGGCATTCAAAACATAACGTTAACACATCTAATAATTATCTAATTATTACAACTTTTTTAAACTTCTAAATAAAACACAAAAACTAAGTAATTTATTTCAAGTTTCAAAATAAAAAATTATATTAAAAAATTATATTCTAACAATATTTTAATATTTTAGTATTTTTATTCAAATTTTTCTCTCTCATTTTTCAAAATCCAATTAAAGATTTTAATTTAAATCATTTTTTTACTATTCACAAACCATTTGACGACTATTAATAGATTTTTTATTTCATCTCATTATCCAAATATCCCTTTAATGTTTGTTTATGGGATCTTTTATCTTAACTTATTTTTATTTTCTTACACAAAATTCTTTATCGTGTTAAATTATGACCTATGTTATGATTCTATTTATCTATGTGTTTTTAATAAAGTCTTATGATTTTAGGTATTACAGTCTCGTTTGATTTTGTAGATGAGATTAAATGAGATAAAAATTAAAAGTTGAATAAAATATTGTTAGAATATATCTATTATTATTATTATTTTTAGATTTGAAAAGTTTGAATTATTTATTTTATTTTATATAAAAATTTTAAAAATTGTAATAATTAAATGAGATGAAATAAAAAATTTTGTAAAAGTAAAATAGGCTTACATTGCCTTTTCATTAAGCCTGCGTTTGGATACCAAAGACTTATCAGATATTTTCGAGCATCTTCGTATGAGTGAGAATACTTGAACATTCAAACATGTTTGAAATAGATGTAGACACTTCCGTTCGAAGCATATGTACTTGAAATTGTTGAAGTGAAAAGACTGATGAAATTACTCACAACACCTACCTCTCTCCCTTTGTCTAACCATTTCCTACCATTTCCTTCTTTCCTCTTCTCTTTCTTTCCCAAAGAGTTTTCTCCCATCATAGTCCAATCAGTCTCCATGCATGGTGCACTCAACAGGAATCCCACTTCAATGAAAGCTGACTGAGCAGTACCTCTCCCCCATAACATATTTTTTCCCACACCATTTTCCTCTCTCTTTCTTTGTGTCGGTAGCAAGCTTTCCCTTCTTCTCCAAATCACTTCTCTCCCATCACAGTCCAAGCCATGGCTTCCCTGAAAGAATCCCCCCACAGTGAAAACTAAAGAATGCCAAAGTTCGTACCCTAACTTTGCTTTCCCTCTCTCTATCTCTCTGCAACATTATCACCATACTTGCTCCCTATCTCTCTCTATATGCAACTCTTTCTCCTCTCTAGCCCTTCTCCCATCGAGGCGAATCCGAGCCACTATGTTCCCATCAGCTCCTTAGGCCAGCCTAATCCATTTCGAACCTGTTGTCAGCTTTTTTGGATTGATTTACCATTAGCGAGATACATAAGGTTTTGTGAACTCGTGCCCCAGATTTCCCATATATTTAAGGATGCAAGCATGCTGAAAGACACAATACGCACCTCTGAGGCTCGACTTTGATTGCAACAACACCCAAAAGGTGCAATGACTAGATTCATCATCACGGCCCTGAGAACATGCTCATTTAGGGTATGCAAAAATAAACTCCCCACTCCTTGTTGTAATTTATTTATTATTCTCTGAGTTGTGCTAAATTGTATCTTTCAAATGGATTGATTCGCATGAGATCAAAATTATTTGGTAGTTGAGAATAGTTCCTAAGAAGTATTCATTTCGGGAATGTATCCTATAAAAAAGTTAATTAGTTAGCATGCAATTTTCAAGAGAACTATGCATTACTTGGTATTCATTTGTTTGGAGTTATAACTTGGAAGTTAGCATCCTACTCTTACAAAAGTATATGCATGTTCAGATTTTATATTAGAGAAAAAATGCACACACCTAATAAAAATAAAGCTATTATTTGTAAAGTGTAATTAAAAATATCAAAATCAATATTCTGAATCTGGCAAAGTCTTTAGTGTTCAAATCCTTCAACATCTGGCTATTCTTATTAAAAAAGAATGAATTATGGGCACCCAACAAAAATAATTTCTTGTCATTGTCTTGAGTGGATGTTCCTACCTTATAGCCTTATGTCCTTTGTAAAAACATAGTAAATAAACTCTAAACAGATAACAAACATCGTAAGTTCCTTAGAATGGATGGATATATACGGCTCAAGAGTATGAGTAACATGTTTTTAGGAAATCAACCAAAAAGATGCAAGACAAATCTTCCATGTTTATGAAGGATGGTAAGCACAAGAAATCTACTTGGATGTATAGTCAGTAAATATTTCAAAGAAGCATGCTTTGTTTTTACGGAGTCATTTCTTGTGTCCACATGAAACTCTAAAGTCACAATAGAAAATTCATCAATAATAATAAAAACCCTTTTAGTTTTAGGTACTTTTTAGCCATGATTTTCTTCTAAACCTAAATAATAATATCAAATAGATCCTATACACCACATGGCCTTTTGGCTTTTGTACTAGTGCCTTACTTCCTAAGTTCTTTAAAATATATATACATAAATAGCTCTCTTAGGGAATTGACTAGAGCATTGATTGACTTCTTGTGCTCTTCCTACTCCATTCATGTTTGTGTATTTTACCGTATGTGTGCTTGAGTGTGTGTGTGTGTGTGTGAGAGAGAGAGAGAGAGAGAGAGAGAGAGAGCATTTATAAAAAAAAAAATGGAGCCAACAAATTTATCCTTCAAATACTTGAAATCCCAAAAAAGAAAGATAGAAAGATTGGAGACACTCCATTTTTAGTTCAAATTATAAGCTCTACCGACCATTTTATCTAAATGTGGAGATTTGCAAAGCATTGGAGAAGGACAAAACACATATCAATAGTCTTTGCAATGTAACTCCAAGTTATTCTATGTCATCCTTGGGTCCAAATGTCATCCTCTCTCCTAAAAAAAAAAAAAACAAACCAAAGGGAGATGCATATCAAGTATTCGACACAATACCTAGGAGAAAGAATATATTTTCATTCTACTGTGCTATATTTACAGACTATATATAGACAATTGTTATTTCTATTTTTTTATACCCAAAACTAGATGGCCCTATAGAATGCTACAAAACTAGATCAGTTGCGTTCTTATTATACCCAAAAGAAATGACTTCATTTTATAAAAACCCTCTCATCTATTGATAAGCTCCCAACTATTTGTGAGTATTTTTAGTGCTTGTTGCAACAAAGGATTAAAAGTCACAATACTTGGGGCTTTGTTCGTGCTCATCAAGGCTTGAATGTTCAATAAAACAGTTGTCATGGAAGGCAATAAACAATTTTGTAATGCTGAGGAAGTTTTAGATGTAGTACTAGTACTAGTCTTTATTAATTATGACGATGAGTGCATTCAAATACTGATTTGCGGCGGATAGGATATGGTTTTCTTGATATGATTAATGGTGGCTTCCAATTAAACTACAATTGAATGCTAATGTCAGTTCAATAAGTTGAGCAGTCACCCTCTTTTTTGTTACTGTAAAAGAGGACCTATCAATTAAACTAGAAATTAACCGATCACCAAGCTCGCTATATATATGTGTGTGTGTGTGTGTGTAAGGACTACTAAAATGGCTAACCGACTATAATTGCTATTCTGTAGTATTTTTGCATCGTGAATTAGTACTTTTCACAATTCTTCCAGTTTTTGGGGTTTCCTATTCAAACTCGGAGCCTTAAGAAAATTGCCTTGTATGATTTCTGAAGAACATGATATCTTTAGATTTTATATGTTTTTCATATGAGAGTTTTTGCGTCTGATGTGTTTTGGCTTGCTGATATGTTTTGTCTTTTATCTATATTACAGCCATACAACCTCATATATTCCACTCGTGCATTATGGAAGCTATTATTTCTTTTCGTACGGACAATTTTCAATGTTCATTTGGCCACATTCATTACATTGTCATAATTTCATATGGATTGGAAATTTCTGTATGTTTTATCATGTTCCTGATATCCTAATTTGCGTTAATAGGAGACTTTTTATTACACAAGGAGTATCTAACCGAGACACTTTAGAAGTATTAAACTGCTAACCAATAGTAGTAAAGGGGGATTGGATTTTGGATTCTTATTTGTGCATTGAGCAACACTTGATGGAGGATCCTAAGGGGAGGAACCCCAGTGAACTACGGACTGCTGATATGGAGGAGACGTTGGTAGAGATTCTCCACCAAGAGACCATTGAGGGGAAATTTGTTGGGTTGAAAATCACCAACCGAGACCACGTTAAACTTGCAAAAAAGGTGACTCAAGCTGAGAGGAAGACGGTTGATCCTAACCAAATTCAGGGAAAAATCAAACGACTGAGGCAGAGGTTATGAGTGTTCATTGTTTTCTGAGCCAGACTGGAATGGGTTGGAATCAACAGACGAAGACTGTAGTTGCCACGGAGGAACAATAAGCTAGGGCAATATCTATAAACAATTAACTGAACTTAACTTACTCGACATCATTTATTACACAGTACATTTCTTTGATTTCTGTAATGTTGTGCATGTATACTATACTACATAACCGTGTCCTATGGTTAGGTGCATGGGTAGTGGAGGAAATTCAAGACTCATGGCTATCTAGACTACGATCTCCTATGCACCATTTTAAGATAGTCTATTGCCACAGGGATCCTCCATTATGCATCCACGTCGGATGAGGAGGACAGCCTTGAGAAGAAGGCAAGGGCACGGGGTCCTGTACTGGGAATTGCTATGGATTCACATAGGATATAGATGGCCCAGACATGAGTACACCAGGTGTGAGTTAGAGGAATTCTTCGGGGGTCACACGTCGTAGAGTAAGGGAGCCTGTTCGAAGTAGCATTTCCCCAGAATTTAGTAGAGCTCTTGAAGTGATGGCCGCCAGCGCCGCCATTGGGACTGAGTTGGAGGAGAGGATGTTTGGCAAATCTAGTAGAAAGCGTAGCAAAGGTGAAGGCTCAAGTGGATCGGATGCGTTATTTAGCAAGATGGCGCAATGTATGACAAGGCATCAATGCATTTTCTTCACAAAAATATGCAAGACATGTTCTTATGCATAGCCACGGATAGCAGATTGGATTGGATCTAGAGGGTTGCCATGACATGCGTTTGAGAATTGGCTTTCAATTTTTCTTTTTATTTTACTGTGTTCGATTGTTTTAACATTATTGTTATTTGCTTGTTGTTGAGTTGTTGTGTTTAGTTGTTGCTAGGACTGTTGTTTATTTGTCGTTGAGTTTTATTTTAGACAATTAAATTTGAGACAGTTGTTTAATATTTGGGGATTCTATGTTGAGAAGAAATAGTCTTCGATTGTGAGAGAATTTTAGGTGTGTAGTGATATTTTGAAATTGTTGTTGAAAATTTTGGTTGTTATGCTAGTGTTCTTCTCATTTATGGAGCCACTTTACACTCAATTATTCAATGTCTAATAGAGAGAGAGAGCCAAAACTTTGGTTCATGTTGAATTTTAGAAAAAAAGATCCAACATAGGTACTTTTATCTACATATTCTCTCTTACACTCATTGTTCATTATTGTTATATTTCTTCCATACCTACCTTGGGAAAATGGGAAGAGCTTTTGTTAGTATCATATGCTCATGGTTGAATGAGATAACTACTTCTTAAGAATTGAAACATGCATCAGGAAAACTATATAAATGGATGTGATATCTTCTACTTATGTTAATAATGGTGTGTACCATATATGATTAGCATAGCTTGCTTTTGGTTACAAGGGTGGAAGGAAAAACTGTTATCTCAAGGGGGTAAAGAGGTACTCATAAAGGCAGTAGCCCTCTCAATTCCAACTTACACCATGATGCTTTAAATTGCCTGCCTCTTTGTGTTCTAAGTTGAAAGGATTGATAGCTAGATTTTGGTGGGGGCAAAGAAAAGAGGAAAATAGAATCAGCTAGGTTAGTTGGAGGAAGATGTGTAAGTCTAAGTTGCATGGAGGGATGAGTTTTAAGGATTTAAGGACCTTTAATTTGGCCCTTCTTGCAAAGCAGAGTTGGCGTATACTTAAAGAAGAGAGTCTGCTGTTACATCAATTATATAAAGCTAGATACTTTCATTCAACAAGTTTCAAAAAGGCCAAGCTAGGAGTAAACCCTTCTTTTGTGTGGAGGGGTATATGGGAAGCTAAGCATTATCTTCTGAAAGGTTGTAAGTGGAGGGTTGGAGATGGTAAGGCCATTAATATATGGTCTGACTTTTGGTTACCAAACCATAAACTGGTGTCAGTCTCGGATTCCATTACCCAATCCCAATTAAATTGGAAAGTTTCTGAGTTAATTGATGACAGAACTAGAAGTTGGGATGTGGAAAAGGTTAGAAGATGTTTACCTCTAAGGGAAGCTGAAGAAGTGTTGCATTTGGTGTTAACCTCTATTAGTAGGCCTGATGAGTTGGTATGGGAACATGAGAAGAGTGGTCAGTTTAGTGTCAGGAGTGCTATAGACTGTTCCTGAATGCTGCTGCAAGTAATCAAGAAGGTGAGGTATCATTTCGAGAAGACCAAACAACAATGTGGAAGAAAATATGGAAAATGCAGATTCCTACTGGAGTGAAAATATTTGTATGGAGGGTGTGTAAAGAGGGTTTACCTTCTTTGAAGAATTTGCTATTTAAAAAGGTGGTGACAGATGCTATGTGTCCATGGTGCAGACAGGAAGAAGAAGATACAAATCATGTTTTGCTTAATTGTGTGACCTTTAAGGATGCATTGTTGGATTAGCTAAGTTTCCTGCAGAATGTTTCAAGCTTATTAGATTTTGTCCAGATTATGCTTCAGCTGGCATTAAGGAATAAGATAAGGGAGATGGAACAAATGGCTCTATGCACATGGGGGTTATGGCACAGAAGGAATAAACTACTTTTTGAGCAGCAAAGATTGTCTCCTTAGCAAGTTATGGATCATGCTTTTTCATTTCAACAAGAACAGAAATCAGCCATAGCATAGCAGAGAAAGAGATTAAAGCCTGTGTGAAATTGGACTCCTCCACAGGCAGGGGCCTTGAAACTTAACATTGATGGTGCTATCTTTCAGGACCAGTGCAGCTCGGGGGTAGGAATGATTCTAAGAGATGAAGGTGGTCAGGTGATCTTCACAGCAAGTAAACCAGAACATGAAGTAACAGATCCGATGGAGATTGAATTTTTGGCTGTGTTAAGAGGCCTGCAAATTTGCTTGCCTTTGGGAATTGCTGAGCTCGAGGTGGAACTAGATTCCCTTTTGGTGGTTCAAGGACTTACTACAGATCAGGAATCTATGTCTATATGGGAGAATTTGGCCTTTGAGATTAGGAGGCTATTACAAAGGTTTCCTAAAGTTTCTATTAAGCATAGGGGTCGGATGGCCAATGTTGTGGCTCATTGTTTGACTAGACATTCATGGCATATAGATGATCTTGTGATTTGGTGACATTCTTTTCCTAAGTTTGTTTCTCAAGTCATTAGGCATGATGCTTTAATGTAATTGATGCTTTTGATGAATAAAACTATGTTTCTTTGGTGATTAAAAAAAAAAAAAGAAAAGAAAAAAAAGATAAAAAAAGAAGCATAGCTTGCTAATGTTTTATTATCTGTGCTATGAACAATTCGAAGAAGTATTTGCATAATTTGATTACTGTCTCTTTTAACTCATAATATTAGTATCAAATGGATTTTTTAGATAAATTATATGGGACATAATTGATAAACTTTTTCTAATATTCATTATTAATAACATAGGAATTCACACTTTTTGAACTGTATGCAAATGGTTAGATGTACTTGGGCTAATTGGTTTTGAAACCATAGAATGAATGAAGGAAGTGGGTCAAATAATGAGTATCACATGGATCCAAACAACGTGTCAGGTGATAATCCCTAAGTAGAGGCAAACAATACCAACAAGGGAGGATCTGGTAGCTACCACTATCCAACGTGGGAGGAATAGCAAGAGTGGTAGAGAAATGATCCCATCCAATTTAATAACATAGCACTACTTATGGCCGCCACAAAACAAGAATTTGTTGGGCTAGTAGTGGAGTGAATTCTCTAGCATAATATCTGGATACGCGGACAAGATTGTATCAGTGCAATTCTCAATAGACACCTGAAAAATTGTCTAAACATGTTTCAGATGGAAGTATATGTATTCCAAGCATTATGCAATACGTTACATGTGGATACCATTCTCGAATCGATAAGGGAGGTTTCTGTGAAGGAAGCCATTGCAATGTTTGCATACACAGTCGACAATGGCTCAGCCCAACGAATCATAGCTGACTGGTTTCAACATTCAACTTAAATAGTTAATCGCCATGTGTACAAAGTGATAAAGGCACTATGTCACCTTGCTTCTGAAGTGATAGCACCAACATAAGATAATGTGGTGGCGCTTTATATTCTTGGCAATCCACGACATTATCCATGGTTCAAGATAACAAATTCTTCCTCTTCCATAAGAAAAATACAATTGTGGTTGACACAATTGCAATGTGCTTGGTCCTATTTACTATACATACATAACTCAAAATTAGGGGACATGCTGACAAAAATGTTATAGTTCAATCGATAGGACTTTTATTGATGCAGTGATGCCCGCGCAGGTAACTAACATGTATATAACTCGGCATGATCGAGTTAGCCACAATGTCATTGCAACATGTGATTTTAATATGATGTTTATGCTTGTATACTCTGGATGGGAGGGTAATGTCTACGACGCTTGAGTATTTATGAAAGCGTTGAGTTATATAGACATCCAATTTTCATGGCCTCTTGAGGGTATGTATTTTATATTAATTAATTTATGGACAAGCGGTATTGTGTAATTTTTGAAGAAAACATTATTAATGGAATGTTTATATTTTCAAGTGGATATTACTTAATAGATTCTACCTTTCCAAGTATTAGGAGATTTATGTTGCCGTATCCGATGGTGCGATATTACAGGTCTGAATGTCATGACAATTGTTCATTCCAAGGATGTTAAAACTATTTCAATTATTGGCATTCTTTCATATGAAATGTTATTGAGCGGACATTCGGTGTTTTAAAGAAACAGTTTAAGATATTGTAGTACATGAATGGGTACAAGCTAACAAGGCAGTGATATATTATCATTGGATGTTGTGTCGTGCATAATATTTGTGTAAGTTTACCAATTTGGATCTGGGGTATATAGTTGAAGATGATTCAGAGCAAATGTTGTGTGTTCTTTATATGTCATCTTCATTTGCACAGGCCATGGCAACAGCAAGGGTCTTAATCCCACTAAGCATGTGGGCAAATAGGAGTGAGAATTAATTATTGCATTAAATTCTATGGTATTATATGATTCTATTTGACGAAAGCTAGATATTTTGAAAAAAGTTATTAGCTTTATGTCATTACATTTTAATATTTTTTATTTGCAAACATGTAAACTGAGAAATTGAATTGATGTTGAAGGTGTGTGGAAATAGATATAGAAAAAGGAAATTGGCTTTTATTGTTTGATGAGCACACTAGCAATAAAAACATTACAATTGGGGGAGCATGATGATCTCGTGTTAAAAAATGATAAATATTTGACTTTTTTACAAGATTAGAATTAAATAATTTCAATAGTTCTCGAATAACAACATTACAAAGTATTTTTTTTTTCTAATTCTTATTATAATTTCAAATGGATTTAATTAAATAAGTTTAGGAGTGCCAAAAAAAATGCCAAAGAACGTATCTGCGTCTTTGAAAAAATATATAGCAAAAATTGATTTTTAGCTTAATTTAGATTTAAATAAAATGTTTTTTTTTTTAAAACTTGTGTGCAAAATTATTTTTAAAAGATGTTAGCAATTGTTGTTTCTCATAGTTATTCTATTTATTTTAAACAATATATAAATAAACTCATAATTTCACTATCATTATTAATAAATTGTTTCATTGATGGACCCTTATATTTTTCACATTTCTATTTAAAACTTAACAACTTAATATATTTCATAAATCCAAATAACTCAAAACATTCTTAATGAGACTCAAACCCAATCCAGTCTATATTTACCACTATTCTTAATACTTCTCAATACTTTTCAAATATTCTTACTATTCAAATCCAAACGTGCCCTAAAGTTAGATTTGACACTATAAAATTTTTATTTTAAATTTAAAATTTCTATTTCATTATTATAATTTTTTTAAATTTTTATAAAAAATATAATAAATAATTTAATTTATTTTAATTTTTAAAATTTTAAAATAATTTTAATATTTCACCTATAAAAAGTTACTTGCTAGAAAAGGAATCTTATGATGTAAGGAAATAAAAAAAAGTGAGCCTGGGCCTAAGTTCAAGTCCAAGAGCAAGAAAGAACAGACCGAGCCACCGACTTACCTCAAGAGGAGGTGGAAAGGAGAGAGGACCTTTATAGGGCTTTTCTTTTGTTGCGTCTCTCTTCCTTCCCTTCAAATTCTTTTCATTTCCCTCACTTTCTCACTTCACGTACTCCCCGATTATCGTCTCTTCCTCTCTCGCCAATCGTTGCTATTGGGTGGGGGTTTGATTTCAGAAAATGCCTCTGTTCCTCTCGGAGGAAGAGTTCTCGCTTTGCGCGAACGACGCCGCTGCGGTGGCGGAGAAGGCCGACGCGTTCATCAGCCAGCTGTATAAGGAGGTCGAGACCGCGAGGGCTCAGGCTGACGCCTCCGCCATCACCGCCGAGCAGACCTGCTCGCTCCTCGAGCAGAAGTACATCTCTATCTCCGCCGAATTCTCGAAGCTCGAGTCGGACAACGCACAGCTTCACTGCTCCCTCGATCAGCGCCTTTCCGACCTGGCCCAAGTCCAGGCCCAAAAGCATCAACTTCATTTGCAATCCGTAAGAATACCTTTAACCAGTCGTATCTATTGGATTGTAATTTCTTTTTTCTATACGGGTTTCTTCCTATGTGCATGGGTGCCTACAAATGTGTTGTCTATGTTTGGATGACAAAATAGGGATCTGAAATTTTGTAGATTGGCAAGGATGGTGAGATAGAGAGATTGACAACGGAGGTGTCAGAGTTGCATAAGTCGAAGAGGCAGCTGATAGAGTTGGTGGAGCAGAAGGATTTGGAGATAAGCGAGAAGAATGCCACGTTTAAGAGCTATCTTGATAAGATTGTGAGTTGTAGACGTCCTTTTTCTTTTACAAATATGTTGGTTGGATTTTTTGTATGTTTAAAGCTAAACAATTACTTTTACCTTGTTTCATTTTTTTTTTATTTTATTTTTTTTTGGTATGATAATTCTTAAGGTCAACTTATCCGGCACTGCTGCGCAAAGGGAGTCCCGTGTGAGTGAAATTGAGGCTGAGTTGTCGCGTGCTCAGGCTACATGTTCTCGTCTTGCACAGGTATCTACGGTGGTGTAATGTTGTAGCTCTTATCTTCTCCCGGGCCGTCCTTAGATTGTCTTTTATTATTGTACGTCCCTATCTGTTGTGAATGTTTCTTCATTATATCTTTTAATACTTTGCAATGCCTAAAACTTGATATTGGGGGCCTAATTTGATATGATGTGCCCTTGAATACTGTCACGTGGGTTTCCATAATATGTAATTCTGCAATTTCACACGTAGTTTATGGAGCAATTGTCACGAGTCTTATTTTAACTAGAATTATGAAGTACTAGAATCTTGTATGAACATAAATGGGATTAGGAAATCCGCTTATATTATGAAAAATGCTTGTGACTAGGCACCTGTTGATGGTTGTAACATGTTCTATTTATTGCTTCTCAAAAATCATGTTAGATCGAGTGAGTTGTGGTTGTTTGATAAATTGTTTTTGAACTCTATAAGTATTCAAAATTTCATGAAGTATATGCCACATCTGATGAGATGACACTTCCACTGGTGAAAATCTTAGATGATTGTTATGGTTTCATTTAAGGCTGTTCAACAACACAACTTTGACTAGACAAACAGCTTATTATTATTTTTATTTTTCTTTTTTTATTGAGCTTTAGTGTAATAGGCTTTTCATTTATGATTTTATTTGGAATTAGTTGATTATTCATGCTGGATTCACTCTTTGGGGGAAGTGACATGAGCTTGTTAACTCCACAATAATTCCATTATCCATCACAATGATCTGCTCAAAACTCTTAAGCATATCTAGGAAAATGGACTGAACAAAATTCTTAAAAGGAAAATGGTTAGTAGAACAAAATAGGATTTTTTCTCTCACTTCTACGTGTTCTGTGTCCTGTTTGACTCATGATAGAAAATTTACATTACAGGGCTTGTTGAATGTTGCTTAATACAATGTGATACAAAAGGAGAAGAAACAAAGGAAAAGGAGAATAATATTTAGTTCAACCTTTAACTAAACCCTTCAACAAAATTTGTTCTCCATCGTCTAGTCCTTGAAACACTGGATAAATATAGATAGTGCCACATTTTCGATAAGGCAGCAATAAACGTGATTGTTTAAGGAAGGGTAATACTAACTTGAATAAAAACAACTTATGGTTTTGTAATGTCTTGTGGACTGATACTCTGCCTTTTGCCTGTTGAAATGAAGTTCTTGTTACACATAAAAAATTCATGGTTTTGTAATGGACTACCTAGAAGCAGAACCTGTTATGTCTAGCATTTTTCCTTGCCTGGTAAATGGTCATTTTCTTACCATAAAGATAGAAGATAATCAAGGAACTTGAAAAAGTAGAATGGGCAAAATGCTTGTATATGTTTTTCTTGGTTCTAATGATGCGGATGAGTGAGTACCAATAGCAAGTATGTGTAACATGGACTAACCTTACAAATTTAGTAATTGGTCCTCATTACTTGGATCTAGGGGATCTAGGGCTCCAAAGAAGAGGTATAATCAATCTGGTAAATGGGTCTTCTTTTTTTTTTTGATAAGTAATAAGAAATTTTATTAATAAGCATATTCCAGGTACACTGGAGGTAAACATGTGAATACACCTATTTAGGATCTAGTGATTGATACAAGGAAATCTTGGAAACTGAGACCATTCAGCTCTAGAGCAATGGCCCACATAAATAAAGTCTTCCAAAAAAACCTCCTAAACTCTTCTATGGAACGTTCCTGATCCTCAAAAAGGTCTATCATTTCTTTCACTCCAAATACACCAAAGAATACAAAGAGGAGCCATCTTCCATACAGCTGCAATCTGTGGTGTCCCCGCGATTCCTCTCCAGCTTGCAATTAATTCTATCACTCTTCCCGGCATGACCCATGCTATATCCATTCTGCTGAAGAAATAATTCTAGATTTCCCGAGCGAATTCACAATGTAAAAGTAAGTGGTCTACTATTTCACCATTCTTTCTGCACATACAGCACCATTCGGTTATGATTATGCCTCTTCTTCTTAGATTGTCTATGGTAAGAATCTTCCCTAATGCTGCTATCCATACAAAGAATGCAACCTTTTTAGGTGCTTTGCTCCTCCAAATGTTCTTCCAAGGAAAATTGTTGTCTTCGCTGCATAGTAATTGTATCATAAAAGGAGCACACAGAAAACTTCCATTTCCTCGAAGGTTTCCATACTATCTTGTCCTCACTTGTAGCATCAATAACCGTGTTATACAACAAGCTGAGAAACTCCGCCATCCCGGTAACTTCCCAATCATGTGCATCCCGGGTAAGACTTATATTCCACTCCTATGTATCATTACTTATTACCCTCAAATCAGCCACCATTGCTTCTTTGTCCCAAGCAATTCTGAAAATCTTAGGATAAACCTCTTTAGAACCGTGTCTCCCACCCACACTTCATTCCAAAAGCTGACCCTCATGCCATTCCCCACACAGACGAGTGTTACTAGCAAAGGTACACCAACCTTTCCTTGTGTACTTCCATAACCCCACCCTATATGCCCCCCTACTTTCCTTAGAGCACCAACCCCCCCATTCACTTCCATACTTCATATCAATCACTTCTTTCCATAAGGCTCCCCTTTCCTTGTTATACCGCCATAACCATTTTCCTAATAATGCCTCATTAAAGGCTCTCACATTCCGGACCCCCAAGCCCCCATCTCTCAACGGAGTACACACCTTATTCCACCCTACTAGATGGAATTTGAGCTCCTCGCCTAAGCCACTCCACAGAAAATCACGTTGAAGTTTCTCCATTTTTGTTGCTATGTTGGCGGGGAGAGGAAATAGAGAAGTAGTATGTATGAAGGTTGGATAGTGTGCTCTTGATAAGAGTGGTCCGGCCCCCTTTAGTTAAATACAACCTTTTCTGCTCGGCCAATTTATTCTCTAATTTCTCCAACACCTCCTCCCAAATTACCTTGGCTTTGAATGTAGCCCCCAAGGGGGAGGCCAAGATACTTCAATGGCAAAGAAGAGACTCTGCATCCCAAAATGTTGGCCAACCCTCTAATGTTCCTCACCTCACCAACCGCAACTATCTCCGTCTTTGCAAGATTAATCTTTAACCCAGATACCGCTTCAAAACACAATAAAATGGCCTTCAAAGCTTGTACATGTCCTGCATTTGCCTCACAAAACAGCAATGTGTCATCCGCAAACAAAATATGTGAGATGTTGATGTTTCCCATTACAAAACCAGCCAAGAATCCCCCCTCCACTGCAGCTGTCAGCATTCGACTTAGGGCCTCCATTACGATGACAAATAAAAGGGGTAATAATGGATGACTTTGTCGTAGTCCCCGTGAGCTATTAAAGAAGCCCACCGAATCTCCATTTACTAACACTGAGAAACGAGCCATTGATACACAATGTCTCATCCACTTTCTCCATCTTGTCCCAAAACCACATCGGCTCAACATGAATAACAAGAAGTCCCAGTTGACATGAGCATAGGTCTTTTCCATGTCTAATTTGCATAAAATACATGGCTCTCCCGACTTGATCCTGTAGTCCAAGCACTTATTTGCTATAAGAACCGAATCCACTATTTGGCGCCCTCTCACAAAAGCATTTCGAGTCTTAGAAATAAGTTTATACATAACTGTGCTCATTCTATTAGCCAGGACTTCAGAAATTATCTTATATATGCTCCCCATCAGACTAATAGGCCTGAAATTTTGCACCTCTATAGCACCCTTTTTTTTGGGACCAGTGCGATGAAAGTAGCATTTAAACTCTTCTCGAATTTACCATATGTGAAAAATTCCTGGAAAACATGCATAACATGTTCTCTCACCACCTCCCAGCACTTCTGAAAGAAAGCCATAGTAAAGCCATCTGGGCCCGGTGCTTTGTCTCTATTCATTTTCTTGATTACTATGTGTACCTCTTCCTCTTCAAATGGTCTCTTCAACCAAACCATACTACTTTGGTCGATGTGCTCAAAAGCTAATCTGTCTAATGTAGGTCTCCAATCATGAGGTTCTGATAACAAATGTTCAAAGTGTCCAGCCACATGATTCTTAATTTCAGCTTGATCTGTAAGTGCACCGCCATCCACGTTTAGGGACTTAATGGTATTGAACTTCCTGTGAGATTTTGCAATATGGTGAAAAAACTTCGTGCACCTATTTCCCTCCCTAAGCCACAATGCCCTTGACTTTTGTTGCCACTTAATTTCCTCCATAAGAATCGTTCTTTCCAAATCAGCAACGACTTGCCCTTTGCGATTGCTCTCATCTCCTACTCCCTCCAAGCTTTGTAACTCTTGAAGCAGATTTTTTTTTTTTTTTTGTAGCGTAACATCACCAAATATTTGCTCATTCCATAAATTCAAATCCTTTTTCAAAGCCTTCAACTTTCCAGGCAATACATTACTCGGGTTGCCCTGTAAATGATATGAGCTCCACCATTGTCCCACCAGCTCCACAAACCCCTCATGTTTTAACCACATATTCTCAAATTTAAAAGGTCTTCTACCCCCTGGGATCCCTCCACAATCCAGCAAAATGGGAAAGTGGTCCGAACAAATCCTAGGGAGCCTTTTTTGAGAGAGATCTGGATAATATTCCTCCCAAGAAGGAGATATTAAGAATCTGTCTAGTCTTGACCAGGCTTGGTTTGAGGACCAAGTATAATCACCCCCCATTAGTGGTATATCCATTAATTCCAGCTCATAAATAATTTCTGAAAATTCCCTCATAGCAAAGTTTTGTCGTCCCTCCCCCGATCTTTCGCTAGGAAATCTAGTCACATTAAAATCTCCTCCAAAACACCATGGAACCTCCCAACATGAAGCTATGCCTGCAAGTTCATCCCAAAGCAACCGCTGCTCACAATCCAAATTAGGACCATAAATGCCGGCGAAAGCCCACACAAACCCATCTTCGAAGTTTTTGAACGAGCATCCCACCGAATATTTTCCCACAAACTTATCAATATTCTCCACCACCCATTTATCCCACATAACCAATACTCCCTCCGAGGCCCCTTTCGAAGGTAAATAGGACCATCCTGCAAATTGGCAGCTTCATAAACTCCTTATGACTTTTCTTGTAATAATCTTCAATTTTGTTTCCTGCAAGCAAATAATGTCCAGCTTCCATTGTCTCAACAAAGATCGTACCCGGAGGCATTTGCTAACCTCATTCAACCCCCGTACATTCCAACTCAGAATTTTTGGCTTTATTTAACAATTGAAACAGCCATTCCCTTATTTATACTACGACTTGTACTCCTCTCCTTTCCATCTTTGCCATCATAATTGATAGACCAAGTAAGCCTTCTCAACTCCCTACTTTTTTTTGATATTGCACCATGTTGATAGTGACTGGCCTCAATGGTTGTTAGCAGTGACTTAAATTGGTCTTCGTAGTCCACACACGAGATCCCCACCACACTCTGCATCTCTATCACCTTGTTCAAGACCCAATTATGAGGTAAGGGAGTTATCATGCTTATTGGAGAAGGATCTTCCTCTGAGAAGTCCTCTCCCTCAAACAGAACCATTGAACCTTCCCCCTCCACTTCCCTTCTCTCCCTCTCTTCCACTTTTTCCCCTACCCGAGAAGCTTTAACCCCTTCTATATCTAGAATTTCAGCATCTTCCCCAGGCCTAGGCTGTTCTTCTCTTGCTAGGGGTTCCTCTTCCTCCATCGTCTTAGTCTGTGTCTGTCCAAAGCTTTCCATCACACTCAGTAGCCTTCTAGCGCTTCTCGGCTCACTCGTCGGCGTGCTCTAGATCTCCTGCAGTGACATCGGGTTGCACAAAGTCAGTTCTGAAGTTGTTGGCATTTTCTGTCCCATCGGCGAGTTCAGCTCTTCATCCACAGAGATTGGGTTACACGAAGACAGGTCCATAAAATCTTTGTTGTTGCCCAGAAATTCCCCCTCTTCCGTAACCATTGCTAAGTTGGCCTCCATCGGACCACTGTCTGCCTCCCTGGAGTCCATCGAAAATTTCTGGGTCGACTTTGTCACCCTTGGCCCAAATATCGGCTCCGATATGGCAAATTTCAGCTTGGCCGAAATTTCGGATGAAATGGGTAGCCTCCTCCTCGTATCCACCCACTTCTTTCTCGGGCTTGGGCCGAGATTCAGCCCTTTACCTTTCAGCCCAGCCACCGAGTCTTGACCCACAGGCACTTCTGGAACGTGGCCCAGGTCCAAGCCTAAGCCCATGTCTCGTTTTTCTTCCGCCCGTTTGATAAGCCATTCAATTTTTTCCTACATGGCTTTAACTTGTGCCATCAGCTCCTGTAACACGCCTTCGTCCATTTCCATATTATGGCCATCATTTTCTTTGCCATTTCCTACTACGCTCTTAGTAGCAGCTGGAAAATCTGCTCTCAGCAGACCTACCCTACCTCTTGGTTTGTCCCCCATTCTAACATTGGAAAGCTGGTTGCTAGGCCTCTGTTGAAGAGCCTCCCTATACGATCGAGAGGCATATTGCACAGCCTTCCATGGTGGTGGTGGGAAAGCAGGGCCTCTTCCCACCTCCCTCAACACCTCCATCAACATCCTCCATCCCATACCATCTTTGTCCTCTGGTATACAAATAGAGTTTCTATGGCCACCTCCGCCATATGCTACCACCTCCATGTACCCACCCCTGAAGTTGGAGCATCTCTGCACAGTGTAACCTCTTCCTCCTTCTCGATGGGCAGAATAGAACACCTTCCTCCCACTTTTCAGACAATCTTCCATGGATGTAATGAACCATCTAACCGTGTTCAGACCCAAACACATTTCTGTTATCACTCTTCTCCCTCTCTCGATAATGAACACTTGCAACCCATCTCTAAAAACCTTGAACTCCTTAGCTTCTATAACCACAAATTTTGAATGCCCCATCCCACTCAAGATTTAGCAACCTCAAGCTTCACCAAAAGGAAAGTTTTCACTTTTCCTCATGAGAAAACTTTAGGTGTATGGAGAGAATTTTCATGATAGAGAATTTTCTTTATCATGAAAGTTATTCTCTTAAAATGTCTGGTGGCTAAAACTAACTGTGACCCATCTTAAAAGGAACGGTTAATTTTTTTTCTAATTTTAAAGGACTCAGAGACATGTTTGCTTTTAATATCCATTCTGTTCTTATGGTATGTTTATGCTAGGTTCTGGCTATGAGTACCTAATTTTACCCTCTCTTCCATCTTCTATTGCTTTCTTTTGTGGTTTATTTGGACCATAATTGTGTTTGGATTTGAGCAGGAGAAAGAGCTTATTGAGAGGCATAATGTTTGGCTGAATGATGAGTTGACTGACAAAGTTGATAGTCTCGCTGAGCTACGTAGAAAATATAATGATCTTGAGGCTGATATGTCCACTAAGCTTGCAGATGTAAGAATGCCTTTACAAGTTGCATTTTATTAGCTAAGCTTTATTATAATATAAGTTTTGTTTTAATTTCCTCATAAAAAAAAAAAATAATATTATTGTTGTGCCAAATTTGAATTTTCTTTTAATGCTTTAGATCGAGAGGCAATCCAATGAATGCTCTAGTTCATTACAATGGAACAAGGAAAGAGTGAGGGAGCTAGAAACAAAACTAACATCGTTGCAAGAGGTGTGATATGTTCTTTTGGACCTTCTAAATTGTTTTGCGTGGCATTCATTTTGTGGCAAGTGCCTTATAGGTTTTTCTTTGACATGTGTAGGAACTGTGTTCATCTAAACATACTGCTGCTGCCAATGAAGACCGATTATCTGCTGAACTCTCAACAGTAAGTTTTACATAAGTCTTAGCAAATTAAAAGAGTTAGCGATTGTATTTTTTTTTGCCCTTTTACTTCCATTTCCATAGTTTTTTGGGCCATGCACAATCTCTGAATAGTATTGAATAAATAATCTTATTAATAGATTCTTTATGAGGAGTTTGATTTGTTATTGTTTGAACAACCTCAGTTAATCATATCTTACTATAACCAAAGCCATCCTCATTGGAAAAAAGAGCAAGTGCTGGAATGAATCTGGCATTTAATAAAAACAATTCATATATAGCTCGTGTTGTTGTATAAATATTATGCTAGTAGTACTATAATTGTTGCTTTGAAGTACTATTATTGTTGCCTACGGCTTGTGCACCCCTGAGATTAGTTGGGATGCTATTCCTGGACACCCGGTGCCAATGAAAAAAATTATTGTTGCTTTGTAGTGGTGGTCCCGTTTATCCTGTATACATAATTTTTTCTATGTTTATGCTATGTTAGCTTCTTTAGGAAAGTAGCCCATCTTAGGTAGGGGAAGGTATGGGCTAGAATATTTTTTTTTTTGATAGGTATGGGCTAGAATATGCAACCAATAACTGGGTATTTTTTTGGGCAACCCAGAATATCATATTATATATATCAATAGGAGTAACCTAGTACATTGAACCTATATAAGAAAACACCTAGCCCATATTAGAAAGCTGATAATGACCCCAAACCTGAATACAATGGAATACATCAAGCCCGAATTTGATATGTATGGGCTAGAATATGCAACCAATAACTGGGTATTTTTTTGGGCAACCCAGAATATCATATTATATATATCAATAGGAGTAACCTAGTACATTGAACCTATATAAGAAAACACCTAGCCCATATTAGAAAGCTGATAATGACCCCAAACCTGAATACAATGGAATACATCAAGCCCGAATTGGAATAGAACACACGTCCCCAACCCCAACCCCTTGTTTCGCATAAGAGTAATACTTCACCCTAAACTCCCTCTACGAGGATGTCTTCACAATGCCCTCCCTTAGCGTCGTAGTTGATTGCCCAAGAAAGACGCTTTAACTTCATGCTTTTATTAAAACTAAATCTTGTTAACCTTATGCAGAACCCAATCCGACGTTGAACCCGCTATATTGCTTATGGGAGGAAGAGAAACAAGGGGAACAACATTATCCCCAGGCACAGTTCCCAACTGTACTTTTGACCCTAGACATTTCTCCTCACAAGACACCAACGACAAACCCATAATTTCCTCCCTGCCATGTCCTGCATTCAAATCCTGAACCTCCTCAACAGCTATATTGTTGCTGCCCATTGTTTCTGTCACCTTTAAGGACTCCTTCACCTTCGACATAGTCTTTATCGTTCAACTTCCATCTACGAGGACATTACTTGTAGGTGCTCGACCCCCTTATGATCCTTTCTATTCCACTGTCAGACCCTACTTCTCTCAGGAGGCACATAACAAGTAGGGTAAGCACTACCTTCTCAGTTGAAGAATATTGCAATTAGGTTTTGTAAAGATTGTTGCTGCCATAAGTGAGCCTAAGTGCAAAGCTTCAAGGCTAAAACTTAAGGTTTGAGAAGCAAGATGATAATATATTTAGCCTGCAGCTCAGTTCATTAGAGTATTGTAAAGTCTGAGAAAATCAAGTAATCAAGTAATTCATAAATTTAGGAAATATTAGTCAAACACCCCTGTGCTATAGGGTACTTAAGTTTAAGATCTTAGAACGTTTTTTTTTAAAATTTTTGGGAGAAATAACCCCTTGTGGTATGAGTAATTTAGAAAGAGGACTCTCTTAATTTTTTTTCGTCTATCAAAGTTAATCTAAAACATGTGGTAGCTTCATAGATTGCCATGTGTCACCTTTAATTTTTTTATTCAGTAGTTAAGCGTTTTATAGAAAAATGATGATAAATAATTTTAATATAAATAAAATATCAATCACTTTTTTTTCCTTCAGTAATAAAATGATTGTTTATGCTAACATAAACAATCAAATATCAATCCATCTAGAAAGCCAACTTGGACTTTTTGTTGAGTTCAAAGCCTATACGTTGCATATGATATAACATGTGGCACCATGGTACATAAATGACCTTAATATAAACTAAATACTTTAAATATTTGTTACATAATTTTCTAGGCCTTGAAATGATATTATATATATTTAAAAAAAACAAAAGTGCACTTTTCTGTGCTATAAGCTCACACGAATAGCCATAAAAAGTGCTCTTAAAGATCGCTTTTGTAAATACACTCTGCTTTTGGTAAGGGAAGCACACTTAAGCGCCAAGACTGAAGTGCTTTTGACAACATTGTCACCAACAGCAGGTGGTGGTTAGGAGTTTGTGGAAGTGGCACTGGCCTTTTTAGATTGAGAGAAAAGCATTGTGGAGTTCAGTTGTAGGCTCTAAATATGGGTGTGGGGTGAGTGGTGCTCTAGAGAGGTACAAGGACCTTGTGGGGTAGGATTATGAAAGAACATAAGAAAATGATGGGAAGATTTTCTAATCATCTTGTATTTGTGTAACACCCCATTCCCTTTGGGTTAAGAACATCACTTCTAGAAAATCTAGGGGGAAACCGATGTGCCACTAACCTTGACTTAAAAATTTTTCTTCTTAACCCAGCGCCAGATACAAAAGATTCCATAAATAAATAAAATCAATCTTTTTATTAAAATACTTAAAATCTAAAAGTGTCTGTAGAAACACTTACTAAAATCAATCAATTCTCATGTGCATATCAATAATAACTTATTAAATTGAAATTATGAAATTGAGCATGTCATAAACTGTATGGGCCTTTGCCTCGTCTTCCTAGGCCAAGTCCTGTCCTGTAGTTTCAACCTCATGAAGATCATCACCTAGCATAGTTAAAACATAAAAACATATAAAAATGAGTCGAATGCTCAATAAGTAACACATCATACAGTAAACATAATAAGCAATTACAGTAAAGTTGGAGATAAACAATTGTAGTGAAGAGATGGAGAATCAGAGACGGAGCATAGATATAGTGGAGAGAAAGAGGAGGGATGGGAGGAAGTAGGAAATGAACAGTTTGAGATAGCTAGTGGTTTTATTAAAATAGATTATTTTAAAATTTGAACCTAATTTAGGTTCTAGCAACTCAAAGGCAAACTTATTTGACTAGGTGCCTCTTGAAGAAGGAGCCAACGAGTCATAGGTAGTGGCTTGGTTAAGGGAATCCATTGCAGATGTAGCAAAAGCGAGTTCAAGGCTATGCTCTACCATTAAGCTATTTCTACCTGCTACGATGGTGGCGAAGCACTACTGAGCAATTCATGAATAACTTGATATGAACGACTTCTAGTTTTTTGCCGGACCACACTCTTGACCTCCAATCGAGCTTGAGCCATTCTCTTTTATGGTACTAAGTCATTTGGGAAACTTATGTCACAAGTATCCAGAATCCTCATTACTAATGGATTTGGAATTTATCAGAATGAGAGGCACCATGGAGAGTAGATACTAATTACAAATGCTGGTTTGGTGGGTGGTGTAGGACCATGTGGGGGTAGTGGAAGAATGCTAGGAAAGGTTGGGGGAAGTTATCTAACCATGCTAAATTTGAAATGGGAGAGGGTGCCAAGATCCAATTCTGGCATGATTTATGGTGTGATGAGATGGCTATGAAGGAAGCTTTCCACGAGGTGTAGAATGTGACTTGTCGTAAGGATGCTTCCGTGGCATAGCTTTTGGTGTTATCTAGTGATCATCCTTTGTAGAATTTAAGTTTTACCCCTAGGGTTGGCTCAAGTGGTAAAGGCCCTGGTCTTGGTGGTATGCTCCCTTTAGGTCTAAGGCTCGATCCTCTTGGGTGCAAACAATTTCTAGGGGCTATCGGATTGAAGGAACTTTCCATTAAATTACCTGAGGTGCATTTTTGGAAACCTCTTGCCAAGGGCTTGTGCACCCTCGTGATTTGTTGAGATTTTGTTCTTAGACAAGCAGTGTAAAAAAAAAAAAAAAAAAAAGAATTTAAGTTTAATTGGAACAACTCTTGTTTGGAAGTTGGTGAATTACATCATTCCTTAATTTTCTGTATTCCACTATTGTGAAAAGATGAGGTGAAAAAGAGCTTATTTGGGCCCCTTCCAAGAAAGGGTTGTTCAACATTCATTCTTTCTATAATGTTCTTATTCCCCATGATAATAACTCCCTCAAGATTTTTCTCAAAAAAAAACTCCCTCAAGATTTGCGTTATTTTCTTGGGTTGCTTCTTCTCTGGGTAGTATTATGACAATGGATAATTTGGAAAAAAAAAAAAAAACACTGGTGTGGTTGAGTGGTGTTGCACGTGTAAGAGGAACGGGGAATCAATAGATAATCTCTTACTCTATTGCAAGATGGCTACTGCCTTCTTGTGTATTTTTTTAGTCAGGTTGGTTTGGCATGTGTCATGGCTTGCAGAATGGTGGGCCATTTTTGATTCTCAGAGCAGGCTAGCCGGCAGCTCACAAATTGCAGTAGCATTGAAAGTAGTTCCTACTTGTTTCATATGGTGTATTTGGAGGAAAAGAAATGATAGAAATTTTTTAGAACAGAGAACCAACAATGGAGGGGCTCAATTTCTTTTTGCAGTACTCCTTTGGAAAGAGTTTTTTGAATTTAATGGGCTCAATTGACATTCTTTTTTTTGTGCCTTCTTTCTTTCTAGTAGGTCTTTATCTTGTATACTTCCGGTATTCTTAAATTGAACACTTTTGCTTTTTCATGAATTTAATGACTCATAAAAATATAGTGTAATCTAATTTCTGTTATTGTCTAGTGGTCTGCAAGACATTTACTTTTGCTAGTTGCACCGTTATTCTAATAATACCATGTCAGCTCTTTTTGTTTTGTGGCCGTTGTTTCTGATTCTGACTACAAAATACAAGGACAGCCATTTTATTTTTACCTAATTTTTACTGGTCACGTATTTTTAATTTAAATGTTCGCAACTTCACAGGTAAATAAGCTTGTTGAACTATATAAAGAAAGTTCTGAGGAATGGTCCAAGAAGGCGGGAGAGCTTGAGGGTGTCATTAAAGCTCTTGAGGTGAATTGCTCTGCCAATCTGGTGCCTTTTAAAACTTGGAAGTGTGGCCTATTTGTCCTCTTGTTTTGATTTTGGCTTTTTGTTGCCGTCCTAAGCAGACACATTTGAGTCAAGTTGAAAATGATTACAAAGAGAGACTTGAAAAGGAAGTATCTGCAAGATGCCAATTTGAAAAGGTTTGCTTTCTGACTTGTATGTGATTGACATCAAATATTTCAATGGATCAGGCAGCAATTATTTTGTCAGCTCCTCCCCTTTATTTTGCTAAGACAATTTTATTATTGTTCTCACCCGTGTACAGTTCCAAATCTATATCATATTGTTCCCATTATGTGCTTTCTTTGAATTCCTCATGATGACATGTTTATTTTAGTATGCTTTCACATCAGTAAAAGCTGGTTTTGTTATTTATTTGTGGAGTCCATTCCGAATTTCTTTTGTACCCAAGTCAATTGTGATTGTATTCCCCTGATCATGTATGTATATATATATTTTTTGTTTCTTATAGGAGGCTGCAGATCTGAAAGCAAAGCTTGAAAAGTGTGAAGCTGAGATTGAGAGCAGTAGAAAATCAAATGAACTAAATCTTCTTCCACTCAGCAATTTCAGTACTGAAACGTATGTTACACTACTGTGCATTTTATAGTGTTTGGCCAGTTGCTTTTGTCATTTGTCATTTTTCTTTTTTGATAAGTAAAAAGATATATATTAAAACATAAATAGGGCAAGACCTGAGTATACAGGGGGTATACAAAGAGCCTAGCTACAAACTAAGTGCTGCGAAGGGCAGCGTGAAGTTCAGTAAAGGTAGTGCCATTCAGTACAATAGAGGATGCCCATAAAACTAGAGTGTGATAGAAGAAATCCCTAAGCCCTTCCGGTGAACGCTCCTTATCCTCAAAGCAGTGACTATTCCTTTCGTTCCAGATGCATCACATTAGACAAAGTGGCACCATTTTCCAGATGTCTGCAATCTGCCCCTTTCCCCGAACACCTCTCCAACATGCCAGTAGATCAATCACCTTACTAGGCATTACCCATGCCAAGCCTAATCTTGTGAAGATGTCATTCCATAAGACCGTAACTACTTCGCAATGTAGAAGTAGATGATCCGCTGTCTCACTGTTGTGTTTGCACATGAAGCACCAATCTGTTAGGTAGAGGCCACGTCTTCTCAATTTGTCGATAGTCAGAATACTCTCATGGGATGCTAGCCAACCGAAGAAGGCAACTTTTAGAGGAGCCTTAGTCCTCCAAATGCACTTCCAAGGGAATGCAATGGAGGGGTGTGCCGACAGTACCTTGTAGTGGGAACGTACTGAAAATCGCTTGTTCCCCGTTGGCAACCAGAGCAGATGATCTTCTCCATCAGCTTGTAGAGTTGACACTTGTAATGCGCTGTAAAAATCAGCAATGTCTCCCAACTCCCAATCTTGTGCAGCTCGAGTGAATCTTACTGACCAATTGGTGGAATTAGAGAAGCTGTCCATATTTTCAGCAACTGTGGCCTCCTTATCAAATGCAATCCTGAAAAGAGAGGGAAAAGTGATCTTCAAGGCTACCTCGCCACACCAAGTGTCATGCCAGAAGCTAACTTGGTTGCCTCATCCCACTGCCATCCTGCAATTAGTGAGAAAAGCTTCCCAACCACTACGTATGAATTTTCACAAACCCACTCCATGAGCCCCTCTTGCTACATTGGAACACCAACCTCCCAGCAGGCTCCCATATTTGCCATCGATTATTTCCCTCCAAAGAGCATCTCTTTCCCTATGGTATCTCCATAACCATTTACCCAATAGAGCCTTATTGAAGGTTCTCAAGTTGCGGAGCCCCAAACCTCCATTAGCCATAGGTGTGCATACCTTATCCCATTTGATCAAATGGAATTTTTTTACTTCCTCCGAGCTATCCCATAAGAAATCACGAAAGGTCTTCTCCAATCTATGCGCCACACCTGCAGGCAAGGGGAATAGGGAGAGAAAATATATGGGAAGGTTAGAAAGCGTGCTCTTGATAAGAGTGACTTTGCCTCCTTTGGATAGATAGAGTCGCTTCCAACCCACAAGTTTGCATTCGATTTTCTCTACAACCCCATCCCATATAGTTTTGGATTTGTGAGGAGCCCCCAGAGGGAGACTAAGATACTTCATAGGCAGGGATGACACCTTACAACCCAGAAAACCAGCCAATTCGCTTAGATTATCCAGCACACCAACTTGTACGATTTCAGATTTTGCGAGATTGACTTTGAGTTCCGAGATGGCTTCTAAGCATAACAAAAGAGCCCTTAGAGAGTGAATCTGATCAAGGTCTGGCTCACAAAAAATCAAAGTGTCATCAGCAAAGAGAAGATGGGAAACTGAGAGATTACCATGGGTGAGGTTGCCCACTGAGAAGCTCGAGATGAAACCACCCTCCACCATTCCACTCAACATTCTGCTTAGAACATCCATTATTAAAATGAAGAGAAGAGGGGATAGAGGGTCCCCTTGCCGCAGACCTCGGGAGCTATTGAAGAAACCCTCGGGGGTGCCATTTACTAGAACAAAATCTGACAGTAGTGATACAATATTTAATCCATTGGCACCACCTTTCCCCAAAGCCGTACCTGCCAAGTATGTACAACAAGAAGTCCCAATTTACATGATCGAAGGCTTTTTCCATGTCTAGCTTGCATAAGATACTTGGGTTGCCAGTTTTGATCCTGCTATCCAAGCATTCGTTAGCAATAAGGACAGAGTCAAGAATTTGCCTCCCTTTCACAAAGGCGTTTTGGGACTTCAATATAATCTTCCCTATAACTACACTCATCCGCCGGGCTAACACTTTGGAAATGATTTTATAGATCCCACCCACCAAGCTGATGGGGCGAAAGTCCTGCACCTCAACCGACTTTGCCCTTTTTGGAATAAGAGCAATGAAAGAGGCATTGAGACTTTTCTCAAATTTCAAGAAAGAGTGAAATTCGAGGAATACCTTCATAATGTCCTCTTTGACGATGTCCCAACTAGCTTGAAAGAAAGCCATCGTGAAACCGTCGGGACCTGGGGCCTTGTCTTTATCCATCCCTTTTAGAACGGTGCGCACCTCCTCCTCTTCGAACGGCCTTTCCAACCATGCTGCACTTGGTGCATCGATAGAGTCAAAAGTGAGTCCATCTACCTTGGGACGCCAAGGGTGTTGCTCTTTAAGAAGCTGTTCATAAAAGTGCACGATGTGTTCTTTGATGGCTACCCTGTTAGAGATAGTCCTCCCTTCGTTGTGTAGGACTTCGATGGCATTGGTTCTTTGATGAGAGTTGGCAACACGATGGAAAAAATTAGTGCACTTATCCCCTTCTTGCAACCAAAGGACCCGTGATTTTTGTCTCCATGATATCTCCTCCATAAGCGTGATTTTTTCCAATTCAGCTACTCCCACCGTCGTTCTTTCCTTTTTGTTCATCGTGAGAGCCCCCGTCACTTCTTTGTCCTCAAGTCTGCAATTCCTGAAAAAAGTTTGCTCTTTGATCATTTAGATTCCCAAAAATTTCCGTGTTCCATATCCTCATATCATTTTTAAAGTTTTTAAGTTTCCCAGCTAAGACAAAACTGGGGGAGCCCGAAATCTGATAGGAGGACCACCAAGATCTGATTTTGTCCATAAATCCCTCTATCTTCAGCCACATATTCTTGAATTTGAAGTATCTCCGCCCCTCGTGAAGACCCCCACAGTCCAGTAGGAGTGGAAAATGATCTGATCAAAGCCTGGGGAGGCGTTTTTGACATAGGGTGGGAAAGTGGGTCTCCCAGCAGGGGGAGACAACAAATCTGTCCAGGTAAGACCATGCCCTCCCGTTTGACCAAGTGTAGTCGCCCCCCGCTAGGGAAAGGTCTACCAAATCCAGCTCAAAAAGTAAGGTTGTGAAGTCGACTGATCCCGAAGTAGAGACCCCCGACCATTCACTCGAGAACCGAGTGGTATTGAAGTCACCTCCAATACACCAAGGACCCTCCCACCAGTTGCACAAACCAGCAATCTCGTCCCATAGAAACTTCGTGCTAATGTCATTGTTAGGACCATACACGCCTGCAAAGCCCCATACAAACCCGTCCTCCAGTGACATAAAAGAACATGCAACCACGAACTCGCCAATGTATTCATCCACCAAATCAACTACTCTCTTGTCCCACATTACTATAATACCCCCTGATGCACCCTTGGAAGGTAAGCTAGTCCATCCCGCATAAACACAATTCCACAAGTTTCTAATAATTGACCTGTCTACAAACTTCAATTTTGTTTCCTGTAAACAAACGATATCAGCCTTCCAATCCCGGATTAAATTCTTCACTCTAAGGCGTTTGTTCGGGTTATTTAAACCCCGAACATTCCATGAGAGGATCTTGGGCTTCATGGATCCCCTAGATTCACACTATCAACAGTCTTCTCCCTACTAGTACTTTCTTCCCGAGAGCCATAATTTATGGAGCATGAGAGTCTTTTTAGTTCCCTTTCTCTTTTGGTGGCTGAACGGTTAAATTGTGACTACTCCGCTGCGATAGCTGTGAAAAGAGCTGTTAGTTGATCCTTGAAACCGACACAAGAGATCCCTGCACAATGCTGAATATCTTCTACCTTTCTCAACACCCAATCTGACTGTGGGTTAGACCACGACAGTGCTGGAGGAAGAGAACAAATGGGGCTAAGGTCGTCCCCTTCGTTTCCCATTACCGTGATAGGCACTATATGGCCTGACCCACAATCTAGTTGTCCTTTTTTCTAGTTTGTCAAATTTTCTTGAAAGATATAATGCACTAAATGTTGATGATGTTTAGCTCAATGATGTGGCATATATGAATCTGCTTTTAACTTTATCGCATATGCTGATTCATGTAGAAGTATATCCCTGTCTCTTCCAATCAAGATCCTTGCTAGCTTAATCTTGTTAGTTTTCAATATTGTTGTCAAGATATGGGTATAACAAACTGAGATCCTTGTGTAGCACCCCATCCCTCTAGGATTCAAAACAATACTAGTTTTTGAAAATAGGAGAGAACGAGATGCTACTAACTTCCTTATGAATCACTTAGGAGCCAGGTATAAAAGATTCCATACTTTTAAAATAAAATATATTTCCCTAAAATTAAACGGGTCAATGGAAACACTTAGGCCCTGTTGGTTGTTGGACTGCACTGTGATTAACTCGGTTCAGCTGAGTCTAATATCAAAAAACACGAACTCTCAAATCACTAAACTCATCTCAATTCAAAATTTCTTTACACGTAGGACTCATAATCTTTTTCAACTCAACACTTCTTTACATGTGAGATCCATAATCTTTTTCAACTTCCTATAAATAATACTAAACTCATCTTAACATCTAAACATGTATAAACTCATCTTAGATAGGCCTTATATAACTCATTCTACCATCTTAACTCACTACTATTCATAAAGAACTAAGTTCAGTTCAACTCAGCTCAGCTCATTTCAACATCCAAATGCATCTTTGAAACTCATGGGCTTATAAAATAACTTATTAATAAATGACACACAAATTAAAAATGTCCATAAATTTTCTAGGTCTTTGCATCTTCTTCATGAGGTAAGTCTCATCCTACAACATTATTCTCATATCGACCATGGGATGGTAAAAATATTTGAAATAAAAATGAGTCCAATACTCAATAAGCAATAATCACACTGTAATAATGATCTAATTAATTTAGGGCCTTCTTTTTGAAAAAAACACATGCTTTGGAAAACCTTTTCATTCATACATACATGCATATGCACGTAGTTTCACTTTCTTTGGCTGATACCCAAAGTTGACCCCTTAAAGTTGGGGTTAACAATCCTTGTGATCTCGATTCCTCCCATGAACATAAGAATCCGCATGAGGATGATATCACTAGTGCACTATCTGTGTGCCCATCTTGGCAATACAATATGTCGTTATCTTATGGTAGCATCATACTTATCAGAAAATATTTTAAATATCATACATTCAATCATGATCATGCTTGCATGCTTTCTTGCTGTTATCATATCTTATCTGATACATGTAGAACACTTAAAATTGTGACACATGATAACACATTGTTATGCATGTATTGCATAAATAAACATATACATAAAATCATAGCATATATGATTTATCTTGTGACTCAAAATCGCTTCCATAATAACTTGGTTCGTGAAATGGGGCTTCTAATGAAGCGTTATACATGACATATTCTTTTAAAAACAATATTATTATTTTTTTTATTGGTAAACAAGATTGTATTGATCATAAGAAATAGATAAGAGCCTAAGTATATGGGACATGTACAAGAGCAATGCTAAACATGCTTTTAAAAACAACATTATTTACTTTATAGACATGTAATGGTATGATCATACTACTTATACTAAGAAAATATGCGTGATAATGAAGGACGTGATCATATTACTTACCATGAGCCTTTATGCAAATAAACACCTTATGCAATTTAAGCACGTCAATGGGCACCTATACATATAAGCATATTGCTAAATTAAAATCTATTCAAGCGCTTAATCAATTTAAATTTACAACTTTGCCTAATGAGGCTAGCGTGACTTTCTAATTATGCACTTAATTTAATCATGTCCTCACCAAAAACGCTTTAATGCAAACCTGGCCTACATGCATCCTACCCAAATGTACATTGGGCTCTCCAGCATCTAATTTGCCACTAAACCTTATCATGTCACTCTTAATTGATTTAGCCCATCAAATTCAGGCAAAATTCATGCCTATACATGCTAAGAATTATCAAGCCTAACTTTATACAAGGTAACCGACTATGCATGCAAGTAATCCTTAAACATGTGAGTTCATCTTGCCCTAATATTCAATGCATATATCTATATTGGGACCTAATAAAACTCACAAATCATGATCGTCATAAGGCTATTCATCTAGGTCTCACGAAGCCCGTAACATAACAATACAAGCCTATACTAGATGCTGTCCAAAACTCATTCACTAGCACAAAATCTGTCCATGCACCTAGAATTCCTTAGCCGTGAGTCATGGGGCCTCTAAGATGTGTTTTACCCGTTTGGATACAAGAAGTGTCTCATCTCATCTCATCTCATCATTACAATTTTTTCAAATTTCCACACAAAATATAATGAACAATTCAACTTTTTCAAATCCAAAAACAATAACAACTTTAAAAAATAATATTCAAACAATATTTTATTCAACTTTCAACTTTTATCTCAACTTATCTCTTCTAAACTCACTATCCAAACCACACCTTTGTCTCATAAAATCATCCAACATGCATCCCTTATTCGGATCATGCAATTTTAATCTAACTGAAATTTTCACAAAGATCAAATATTTTGAAAATAAATTTTAAAAATAATATTTTAAACAAAAATTAGAAAAAAAGAAAAAAAATCCAGTAGCCACCTTGTGGTGGCATATTTTAAAAATAATATTTTAAACAAAAATTAGGGAAAAAAAAAAGTCCATTAGCCACCTTGTGGTGGCCGCCACCAAAGGGTGGCCAGCCTGGCCAGCGTCGGTGGCACTGTGATCCTGGTGAGATTCCCAAATCTCCTTTTTTTTTTTTTTTATTTCCCTAAGCGAGCGAGTAAGTTTCATTAAACAAGTAGAAAAGATGATACATGAGGAGGGTGTGGGGTTCCCCAAGAAACCTCTTGGACTTGCACAACATCCTATCCCTATCATTACCACCAAACCTCAAGAGTATAAAAAACTGAAGAAAGCTGAAACTTCATCAATCCTCCAATTTTGAACAGCTCTAGCGAAGCAAACATCCCACTGAAGTGAGTCATTAGAACGAACAAGCAGATTAGATACAACAGCGTACCAATCTGAAGCCAACCGAAAAATAGCTGGAAACACCCAATTGAGGGCTCGATAACCACACTAAATTTCAAAACCATTCAAACCCTTCATGTTAACTTGCACATCCAATGGCAACCAACCTTTCTGCCTTGCTTTCCGTTTTAGGTCTGACTTGCTCATATTTCATGTTATCTTTATTTTGGTGCTTTTGGAACTGTTGGACGCAGATATATTTTTGGTTCTTTAAATGTCTAGTCTCCTCTCTTTATCAGAAATCATGCAGCAAATAAAGATTTTTTATTTTTATTTTTTTGATAAGTAAATGATTGTATTAATAATAATATACTTAGCCCAAGTATAGTTGGTATACACAAGTTAACGCCTATCTTTTTTCTTTTTCTTTTATCGGTAAATAAGATTTTATTGATCAGAAGAATAGGCAAAAGCTTGAGTATATAGGACATGTACAAGAGCAACACCTATGCATGCTTAATTTAGAGATACAAGGAATTCATGAAATGACAAGCCATGAAAATAAATTACAATCAACCAATGGAGTTAAGTATTGAAAAATAGACTTCTAAGCTCCTCTATTGACCATGCTTGATCTTCAAAACTTCTTTAGCTCCTCTCCCTCCAAATAAACCACCATAAATATATTGGAACCATCTTTCAAATGGAGGCAATCTGAGAGTTACCCTGGATGGCTTTCCAAGAAGCTAGGAGGTCCACTACCCACCTTGGCATCACCCAAGCTAATCCCACCCAAGCAAAAACTTCATTCTACAATGTCCTGGCAATCTCACAATGAAGTAGTGGATGGTCAACCGACTCTCGTCTCTTTTTAATGCCTATTTAGGAAGAAGAAAAAGAAACCAGAAAGTCATGAATGCCTAGGCCATTAACATCTATAGCTATGGCCCATAAAAATAATGTTCTAACAAAAAGTAAGTTCCTCTATAGAGTGTTCTTTGTCTTCAAACATCCGGTCATTTGGCTCCATCCATAGAAACCACATAATACAAATCGGGACCATTTTCCACACTGTTGAGATTTGTGGGAAATCTCATAGATTTGTCCAACTGGCCAAGAGCTTTGTCACTGTGGTAGACATAACCCAAGCTTACTCCAATCTATTATACACTTCATTCATAACGTTCCAACAACCTCACAATGCAACAGTAAATGATTCACAGTTTCACCACTTTTCCTACGCATATAGTACCAATCTACGATGATCACCTTATGCTTCCGTAGATTATCCATCATCAAGATCTTACCTAATGCTGTTGTCCATACAAAAAATGTCGCTTTGGGAGGCGCCTTGTTTCTCCATATCCATCTCCATGGGAAATGCGTATTCTGTGGTTGTGTAAGAGACTTTAAAAAAGAAAGGACTGAGAATGTACCTTACCGGTGTGTATCCACCACATCTTGTCTTCTCTGTGTTCTTGGCGTTATGGTGTATAGAAGACCAAAGAACTCCTCAATGCTGCCAAGTTCCCAATCTTGGGCTGCTCTAGTGAAATTCACGTTCCATTGGACTAGATCCCCCGAGAACTCCATACAATTAGCCACCGATCCATCTTTCTCACGTGCAATTCTAAATACTGATGGGAATGAATACTTTAGGGCTTGATCCCCACACCACGGGCGAGTCGATAATTTTATTCTAGATCTATCACCCAACACTAGTCGAGTATACCGAGTAAAAATCCCTCACCTTGTTCTGATGTGTTTCCAAAGTCCCACTGTGAACCTCCTTAACCATTTCTCAATCAAGGCTTGATTGAAAATCCTCAAATTTCTAATACCCAACCCACCCGAAGAGGCTGGAGAGCATACTTTATCCTACTTGACTAGATGATACTTAAATTCTTCTCCTATCCCACTCCAAAGAAAATCACAATACAACTTCTCAATGCAGTTTGCCACACTTGATGGAATTGAGAATATAGATAAAAAATACGTTGGTAGATTAGAAAGAGCACTTTTGATAAAAGTGATCCTACCACCTTTGAGAGATATAATCTCTTCCAACTTGCCAATCTGTGTTCAATCTTTTCCACCACTGTATCTCAAATTGATATAGATCTTGCAGCTACCCCCAAAGGAAGACCAAGGTAATTCATGGGAAGAGAGGAAATCTTTCATCCAAGGATATTAGGCAGCTGCTGGAAATTTATAAAGAAATATGAGACGTGATTTCTCTTTTTCTGCACTCATGTTGTATGTGGTTGGACAGTAATTATTGGTGGAGATATTTCTTAGGTTACTATCCATATGCGGTGTGGAATGTTGATATTTCACATTTTTGAAGTGTTGTTGTAACTAAACTCTAGTTGAATTCTTTATTCCGCTGTTTTAATTACATTATGTCATGGTTTTAACTTTCTTAAATATAATGTAGTATTAACTAGGCACAATGTAATATCTTCGTGATGCTAATTTTTAATGTTATGGTTGGATGCAGATGGTATATTTTACCAAGTTACTTTGACCAAATCTTACATAAGTTTTTTTGGCAGATTGTTGAATTCTTTTGAAACAAATGACGTGGTTGAGGATGCTCACATGATTGTCCCCAAGATTCCAGCAGGTGTTTCAGGAACAGCCTTGGCAGCTTCACTCCTGCGTGATGGTTGGAGTGTGAGTTATTTTAACTTTACTATTTTCTTGTTCTTGCATTTTAATTACTTTTTTAAATTTTTGTTTTTTTACTTGCATTTCTTTCTGTTCAGCTGGCTAAAATGTATTCACAATATCAAGAGGCTGTTGATGCCCTAAGACATGAGCAGTTGGGAAGGAAGCAGTCTGAGGCCATTTTGCAACGGGTATTCTCTGTTCTGTGCATTAATGCATGTATAATCTTCACGAGAGGATGATTGCTAGTGTAAAACAGTTTCTGGTCCATTTCAAGCACAATAAAACTACAGAGTACCTATTCTGGAGGAATGGTACTCCATTTCAGGGTCTTATTTTGTATACCAAATGTGCCCTATGGTTTCAAGTTTACTGCCTTTAACATAGGTTTTGAATTGCTTCTCCCTATCTCTGCTTGATAGTTGTAATGTTGGGCTGACTATCTGTTCTTGTTTTTGGAAATAGATTATAGTATAGTTTCTTTGTAGTATGCCTGCTACAGTTTGCTTGATGCTTTCTGCCCTTTTGAAATTAAATCTTAACCCAGTTTTTCAAATGCCTCTTACTACCTTACGTTAACCGTTGTCCTCATTTGATCTTTCAATTTGTGTTAGGCACAAAATATTTACATGCATTGGATGTCATTTTCTTAATTTGTGAGAGAGGGCTTAGTTTAGATTTAATCTGGTTTTGCAGGTCTTATATGAATTAGAGGAGAAAGCTGAAGTCATTTTGGACGAAAGAGGTATTTGCTAACATTGACATAGTTGTTGAGGACCTATCATCTTCTAATGTTATGTTTGAAATGCTTCAGCTGTTTTCTTCATGGTATGGGGAAAATGTGATTTCCACAATATGTGAGTATTGTTAGTTTTTGAGTCAAATTAATTTAGATATGCAGCCAATCTCTGCTTATAGGTCAATATTTTAAGTGGCTAAGGGGTCGTATCAAGAATAGACCTCAAATAGGCATCTTTTTCACAAATTTTGAAGCCTCATGTCCTTTGTAATTCAAAAAAGTGCTATGGCTACAGAGAAATTTCACAAAAGTAAACTCACAAACTAATATAGTTTCATGTGATACATTAGATCTAAGTTACACTAAAATTAACTCTATAATCTGATGTACCAATTCAAACCACGTCAGATTGTGGGTTTACTTTTGTGAAATTCTCTTGTGGCTAAAGCATTTCTTAATGCAAAAGTGCCCCAAACAGCTGTTTGATGCTCATGTGGGATTATATTATGGGGGAAATGCTGATAAATCTGGCCTAGCTATTGATCTAGTGACGTCTAGTTTTGAAAAATGAATATATTAACAATTTATAAAATATTTCTTATAATCTTGACTGGTCTTCTGATCATTACTTGAGATTGATTATTTGCTATGTATTACCATGTAAACTTAATGAGTAAATATTGCTTAGCTTAAAGCAGAAGTTTGGTGTTTTTAAACTTGTTGCTTAGCTTGTATATTGTTACATTAATAAAGTAATTTATATTTGTGCAGCGGAACATGAGAGACTCGCAGAGGCATACTCTGTGATCAACCAAAAAATGCAGAACTTGCTTTCTGAACAGGCTAGCTTGGAGAAAACCATCCAGGAATTAAAGGTCTGACATATTATCAAGTTGTAAGTCTCAATGATGTTTCTCATGTTGTGCTGACAGTTATATCTTCCAGGCTGAATTGAGGAGACATGAACGTGACTATGTTCTTGCTCAAAAAGAGATAGTTGACCTTCAGAAGCAGGTAAAAGTAATGAGCATTGTCAGTTCTAATGATTACTTAGTTGATGCAAAAGGTTCAATTCTTCTGTATTATAATCATTGTTGATTATACCACTTATGTCTTTTGTTTGTTGTTTCGGGAAGAGATTTTTATTCTCAACATCAAAGCATAATGATAGATGCCATGAACATCATCTAAACGCTATCCATGAATGTTTGCATTGAGTTACTGAAAATGGACAGCTGCATTGTCCTTAAATCACTTCTTGATCTTCTTTCTATTCCTTTCGTTTGCCTTCTTCCATACCCTCCTTTCATTTATGCTTCAATCGATTAGCCATGGTTTTAATTTGTTTTACGATCAGAATCATTATTATTTTTTGATAAGTATGATAACCATCATTAATGTATTTTTAGTTTCAACTTTTTTCTACTCTTTTTTTGCTTGTTGCTTTAAAATTGAGCAAATTATGTCTTAATGTGTTGGCCTTTGGCTATTGGCAATTTTATTGTACTTAAAGAATATAATCTAAAAAATTTGTTTTGTGTTGTGTTTATCAAACATGCATCTGGACACATCATGGCTCCTGTATGCCTGTGACTGTGTATGACTGCATGTGACAATGGAATGCAAATGGTTTAACTGACTGTTTTAATGTGCACTACATTTCCGTATGATACTATATTCATTTTGCTGAAGTGTTACATTGTTCAAGAAAATTTTTTTCCATCAAAGGTATATTTGTAGTGCTTCAATAGTTGTGTTCAGTGCAAGCTTACCATTCTAGTTTTGTTTGGAAAAAATTTCTTAGGTGACAGTTCTCCTTAAGGAATGCCGAGATATACAACTTCGTTGTGGATCTTTTGGGCTTGATGGTCTTGATGATGGTATAATTGTTGTTGCGACGGATGCAGAGTCTGATACTGAAAAAGTAATTTCAGAACGCCTTGTAAGTTTCTTGCTTGTTTTTCTTCAACATGACTCCTTACATGTCTGCTTTTATGCTGTTGAAGTGATTGATGTGTAGCTGATGATACTTTTGGGGGAAATATGTATACAGTTGACCTTTAAGGACATAAATGGATTGGTGGAGCAGAATGTCCAACTCAGGAGCCTTGTGCGCAGTCTTTCTGATAAGGTTGAAAGTAGAGAGATGGAGTTCAAGGTTGGTCACGAAAATAGTATCTGACCACTTGGCAATTGCTTTTTGGCAAATAGAACTTTTTCAGTTGAAAAAGCCTGCTTGATACTTTGATATATATTGATTGCAGGAAAAGTTTGAAATGGAGCTCAAAAGGCATACTGATGAATCTGCCTCTAGAGTAGCTGCTGTGTTACAAAGAGCTGAGGAGCAAGGGCGCATGATTGAATCTCTTCATGCCTCTGTATGCTTTCATCAAGGCCTACCTTTGTTTTGCTGCTAGCCTGTAGTTATTATTATAATTGGTAGAGTAAATTACACTTTGTTCCTTCAAATTACCACCACTTTATCAATGTTTCCACCAACCGTTAAGTCTATGCAATTGACCCTTAATTTAAAATTTCTGTTCAATGGGCGAAATCATACCTTAAAAATATGGGTATGAGGTGCTAGTTGTTGGCAAATTGTTGAACATTGAGTTGTTTGCTTGTTTTAAATTCAATACTGAATGGTATGCAATTGATACAAATTTAATTATGTATTTTTTGCATAATATTTCTTTATTTTTACAATTGTATGCTAAGTTCTGGAGATCCTTGTGAACTACATCTAAAAAAAAGTTAGGGAAAATGATGCTTTGAATAGCCAAGTTCAATATTCTCCTAATTTTCCCTTTAGATGAGTAAAGTTGCAAAATACCGACAATGTAAATTAAAAGGAATATATATATATATTTTTATTACGTGGAATTTTGGAGATTGTGCAAATGCAAAATCTTTAGCATAGTTAAACACCAGACTCGAAGAACGCGTCTCCATCACCCAGATCAGGTCAATCATTGGCTTTTCACCAATGGGATGCTGCCCCGAGAAATTGTTTGCACCCATGGGTTTAAACCTTAAACCTGAAGGGAGAATACCACCAAGGCCAAGGCTCTTACCACTTGAGCTAACCCCCAAGGGTTTAAATGAAAAACTATAATACTCGCTTTTTATTATTATACATACTATTTAAATTATGTGCTTTACTTCAACCAGGCACACTTATAATTTGTGCCTAGGCTCTAGGCAGCGTTTGCGCTTAAGTGTACTTGGCTCTTTCATGAACACTACTCACTGTACACCCACCCCTTCTATAATCATGGCAACCATATGGGCCACTACTACCACTGCCTCCATGACAACTACTAGAACCACCATGTCAGGAAATAAAAGCTTGTGGTCCCCATTACTTTAAATACCCAAAATAGAAGGATTCAGTTGAAGAAATTTAACAAACAGAGGACCCAATTTATTCATAGGGGTTATCGGTGTCTATTTAAGTGTATTTTAATTATTTTACATATAGAGAATGTGTAATGCTTGACACAATTTCCATGCAAATCAATGCTATATTTGGTGGATGGGGGGAGATTGAAACTATAATTTCAGCAACTTGACATGCTGTTGGTACTTGTATTATTTTTATGATCACTCTTTTTATTGTCATTATTATTACTCTTATTGTTATTGTTGTTGTTATTATTACTATTAGGATTTAATTTTTTAAATTCATCTCTTCCCATCAGCTTTAATGTTTCGAACAAGTAGTGATTTAACAATTACCTAATTGTGGTGTGCTTTTGGTGATAAAGATTTCTTGGCTTTATATCTCTTGTTTACATTTTCTTCATAGGTTGCAATGTACAAAAGGTTATATGAAGAGGAACATATACATCAATCATCTCTTTCCCATTCTGCTGAAGCTGCTCCAGGTCCCTCCCTGCATTTGCTCTCTCTCTCTCTCCCCTATTGAAATCAATGTTTTTATCCTATTTGCAAGATAATTTGTCCTTGGAAAATATTGCAACATTAGGATTTCTCTGCAGTTTGATAAGCATGAAATTCCGCTCCATCCCAATGTTTTGTGATATAAGATAATTAATGCTTTTTTAGGCATACCAAATTCATGTTTTGGTTTTCTTTTCTTACCCCCCCATTTTGGTTTCTTTTGTGGACATTTTGTTTTTTGTTCTATAAACGTATAGCAAATCTGAGCCTGTCTTTGAAAATTCGGTCACCTAGTTGGAAGCTGCTTTCTACCACATAGGAAAGTCGTGTAGAAATTGAATGTATCATCAGTTGACCTGATTTGTGTTGCAAGTTCATGGTGTCTTGCATCTTCTTCTTCTTCTTCTCTTTTTGTTTTTTGTTTTTTTTTGTATTTTTTTTGTTTTTGGATTTTTACAATTGCAATTTGGTCATTGCAGATGATGGGAGGACCAATCTGAAGCTTCTCCTTGAAAGATCCCAGGTATGGCTACAGAGGCTGTTACCAAATAACTGGACCGTAATTGTTACTTTATATTTTCTCAAATTTTCCATATACACAAATAATATAGGAAGCTTCTAAGAAGGCCCAGGAGCAGGCTGGGGAGCGAGTGAGATGTCTTGAAGACGAACTGGTGAAGTCTCGGTAAATTTGTTAACTTCTAAATCCTGATGTATATGTTTGGAGCGGCAATCCTGCTTTAAACTTTTAAGTATTTTGATTTTTGGATATAGCGGGAGAGATCGAACTTATTTCTGTGTTGGAGCCTTGGTCATTAGATTCTTTTTTTCATGTTTCTTTTACCATTGGTTTTCATTGTGTATATACTAATTGTCTTTTTACTACTACTAGCCATGTTATGCAAATGAAAACTACTAACTTCTTGGAAAAGTAGTATTGGCAAAGTTACCTCCAAATTATCGAAATAGTATTAGCAAAATTACCACCAAACTTGGTTATGGGTTTGAACAATTGCTGTTCTTTTATCTTTTTTCCAAATGTATATGGGACAGTCGTCACTACTTAGAAGAATTCAGTTCCCTGCTTTCATGAGCTTGCCATTGTGCCTCCCTATCTGTAACTCTACTGTATCCAGTGCCATTACCTGATGATGGGGCTTGAATATGATGAGATTAGGAGGAGAGGAAGGGTGGTAGTGGAGGATGTGGCAGAGAGAGTGTGTGGAGTGCAGACTAAAACAAAACTTGAAAGTGGAGGGGAATGTTTACAGAATTTGGTTGAAGACTGGCTGTGTTGAGGTCATCCGCTATCGCAATAATGATTGTGGATGGAGCGGGATGCCTACAATTACTTCCTAGTGTTGCTTTTGTGCAATCGATATGCTCAATATGACATGTGGATGAATGAGTTGGACCTGTATGTGATTTAGTGGCTGGGGGACCACCAATGTACGTAGTCAGTGTTCTTATAAAAAAAATATACAATAGTCAGTGTTGGAGTTGGACATAATGCACAGGTCATATCCGTATTATAGAACACTTCATCCTATGTGATCTGTTGCTCATTCCAAATATTTGATGTTTAATGGTAGGAGTGAGATTATATCATTACGAACAGAGCGTGACAAGTTGGCTCTGGAAGCAAATTTTGCTAGAGAGAGACTTGATAGCTTTATGAAGGAATTTGACCATCAGGTGATCATATTGTTTGACTTTTTCATCATTGTCTTTCGTATTTTTCATTCTTTCTCTATCTCTCTCTCCTCTCATCCACCCAACCCCCTTTCCCAATCATTATATCCCATTGATTATCTTCTAGATATGGTGCATCATGTCCTGATGTGTCAAGTTTTGTGATGTATAACATACCAGAGAATTGAAACCAATGGCATTTTAGCTAGAAATGTGGAGTTTTCACAATTAATAATTGACTACCAACGAAAGCTGCGTGAAAGTTCTGAATCTCTGCATGTTGCTGAGGATCTTTCTCGGAAGCTGACTATGGAGGTGAAGATTTCATCAACTTGTCTGTTGACTCTCTCCTATGATAAGGCTCACTTTTTATCTTTTAACGAAACAGGTATCTGTTCTAAAGAATGAAAAGGAAATGTTAGTTAGTGCTGAGAAGAGAGCTTGCGATGAAGTTCGTGGTTTGTCAGAGAGGGTCTATCGTCTACAGGTTGGGATTATGGAATTTTTAGTTTAGCATGATATGTGGTTCTTGTCTAATATAGTTCTATGCAGGCTAGTTTGGACACCATTCAGAGTGCTGAGGAAGTTCGTGAGGTAGCTCATTTTGTTAAATTTGTTTCTTTTTCTCTAATTGGTGCAGCTTCAGATGCATCATTTGGTTATATGGTTTGATTTCTTCTTGGGAATTACAGGAGGCAAGAGCTACTGAGAGGAGAAAACAAGAGGAGCATATAAAGCAAGTTGAGGTTTGTTTCAACAAGTTCTTGATCGTTATGCTGTGGATGGATCTTTATTGACTTGCAGTTTTCTTGTTCAGCTCCTCCTTTTATATGGCTACTGACCTTTGGATTTCCGTTTATAGATACTGCATGGTTTTTTCTTGGAAATATCATCATCATCTTCTTCTTCTTCTTATTCTTATTCTATTTAGAGGGAATGGGCTGAGGCTAAGAGAGAGGTCCAACAAGAGCGGGACAGTGTTCGGAACCTCACGGTAGATCGTGAGCAGACTATAAAAAATGCAATGAGACAAGTTGAAGAAATGGGAAAAGAATTGGCTAATGCTTTGCGAGCTGTTGCAGCTGCTGAATCCAGAGCCGCAGTGGCAGAGGTCTTTCTTCTTTTTCTTTTCACCATTTTGAAGCTTCACTGAATCATGGCAGTGTGTTATTGCCCTATTTTCTTATTATCAGCAGTAATTGGAACTTATAGTTGGCTCATGCTTTTATGCCGTACCATTCATTACCATTTGCTCCTTTCATTGCTCACTCAGGTGAAATTGTCTGATCTAGAGAGAAAAATCAAATCTGCACGTGCTACGGTAAATATTTGCACCATTTTGTATGCACTGTGCTCGTTATTTGAAGTTTTAGTTTATTATCAGAATTTGCTCTTTCTTTTCCTATATGTTTTGAAATATTGATTTATCATCAGATGTTTTAAAAAGTCATCTTCAAGCATTCTTTCCTATATGCTTGTTATTTTATTTTCTAGTGCAGTGTGGCTATCAGTGTTGAAAGGCTGTGATGGTAGATTTATATGCCTTTGAAAAAGTCATGTTCGAGCACTTCAGATGTACAGCACTCTTTAATTGGGTTATCCAATTCTGGTCCTTGCTGTCAGATTTTTGCAAAGATTGTTCGTTGTCTTTTATTTTAACTGTCTGGGAACCTCTCCAAGGCAGGGCCCTTTGGACCCACCCTTGCAGAGTAAACCTTGGTCCCATGTACCCGCACCCTCGGAAATTTCCCTACACGGAACCGGTTAAATTGCTGGTTTTTCACTAGGGGGTGTGGCCCCAAAGTATTGTTTGCACTCATGAGGTATTGAACCTTGGACCTTGAAGGGAGTGATACCCCAAGACAGAATATAGGTGTTTCCCATAGGAAAACATACTTAAGTAATTTGTTTTTGTTTGTTTGTTTGTTTTTTTTTTTTTTTTTTCAATTTTGTTTCTTTCTATGGGTGCAGGATGTTGAGATAGATGGTGGAGGTGAACCTTCGTCTCTGTCAAGCAATGGGGTTAGTGTTGCTCATTATCTCTCTACTTAATCTCTGACTAGTACTTTTAGGAATGTCAGCTGTTTGATTTGTTGAACTTTGAGTGTTGGTCCTTTAAGAAGTTCAATTTTTTGGATGTTTCATCTTATAACTTAAAAAGGTTTCTCCCTATCATCTCATTCGAGGCATCTGTTTCTCTTTTTATCTTTACTTTTGCCACATCAAGGTGACACTCTACCCATGAGTTATATCCCTTGCCCACTGCCACCCCCACCCTGTGCCGGCCCCACCCCACCCACCCCCCCCCCCCCCCCCCCCCCCCCCCCCCCTTTCTCTCTTCCTCCTCCTCCTTCTCCTCTTCTCTCTCCCCCCAGTACCCCAATTGAGAAATAGAACTGACTAATCCTAAGTCAAGGGGTTGAGAATGTATTTTCTCTTTTGCGACTCATGAGCCACTCCCTGCCTTTATTGTTTTGTTTGCCCACGGCCTTAGCAGTCCTCTGGTCTGCCTATCAATTAATATATATATAAGGAAGCAAAGAGAGCCCAACAATTGTTAGCATTTTCTGGCAATGTCTAACCGAGAGCACTCAAATGGAACTGCGATTGGATGAGGGTATCCAATTCCGGTTGAGATTTACTTGATGTTCACATGTCTAAACGACACTTGATGTTCTTTTTTGTTATTATCTTTATTAAGGTTGCGGGTCAGGAATGAACCACATACTGTCCACATGCCATGGGCTCGTATCCTGAACTCACATACATCCACTAAGTGCAGAAACCATGCATCATTTAGGTGCTATACAGTGTGGGAACTGTAATCTTTTTGCTACATATCGAAGCTTATGATACTAATGCATATAATTTTTTTAAATAGGTACTAATGCATATGTTCCTATGTGGTGTATAAGTCTAGTAATCAAACAAACTTGGTACTCATTGTACGAGACAGTTTGTCAGCATGCATTAGAACAAGATAGAAGTGAATTTAACTGCCTGTTAGAGGTTCTTTAAAACATCAGGCAGCTTGTTGAATCTCTTGGTAATCCAATTATTAATGAATTTCTTGCTGTTATTCTAAAGGTAACATTGTAGTTACTGAATGAAAGCCCTACTCTTGCTAGATTGTTGCAATCTGAACTAAATATGTACCTCAATACCTGTGATCTTTATTTGACTTTTTGGTTGAATTCAAACTAGGTTATTGCTGAACTACACATGGCAAAGGAAGAGATTGAAAAATTGAAAGTGGAAGCACAGGCTAACAAGGATCACATGCAACAGGTTCTTATTTTACTCATTGAAGTGCTACTTGCTTTAATGCCTAGTTTAATAACTTGCTTCTAAACTAAGCATTCATAGGTTTTGCTCTTGTATATGTCCCGTATACTTGGGCTTTTGCCTATTATTTTGGTCAATAAAAACTTGTTTACCGATTAAAAAAAAAAAAAAATTGTTTTAATGCCTAGTGAACTAATAGGTTATGTACATTCCACTTTGCAGTTTAAGAGCATTGCACAGGTGAATGAAGATGCATTAAAACAGATGGAATGTGCCTATGACACGTTCAAGATTGAGGTATATCATTTTACATGAATTTTGGTGTATTGTGGTGGTGTGAATTTTGGTCAATGAGTTATTAGTTTTCATTCTAATTTTCTTCCTTTTGTTATGCCTTTTCCAATATTGTACAGGCAGACAAACTAAAGAAATCACTAGAAACTGAAGTTATTTCCCTTAGAGAGAAGATTTCTGAACTTGAATATGAATCTAGTTTGAAGTCAGAAGAAGTAGCTTCTGCAACTGCGGGGAAAGAGGAGACCCTTGCTTCTGCTTTAGCAGAAATCACAAATCTAAAAGAAGAATCGTCAGTAAAAACGTGAGTCTTTCTTCTTCATTTGCTCCGTAATTGACTATCTGATTTCGTGTCTCACATTCTGTCTTCACATGTAGTTCCCAAATTTTAGCAATGGAAGTCCAGATATCTGCATTGAAAGAAGACTTGGAAAAGGAGCATCAGCGATGGCGTGCCGCTCAGGCTAATTATGAAAGACAGGTTAGTCTTTTATGTTTTCAATGCATTAGGATATAGTGTAAGTTACGTGGATCAATAAAATTTATTTACTTATAAAAAAAAAAGGGATATAGTGTAAGTTGATATATGTTGTGCAAGAATTTATGTTTCATATACTATGTGGATAAAAAGTAAAGCTTTATTTCTGTGTTAAATAGCTTTTATAGATGCTCTTTAAAGCCTAGCTTTGGAATATTTTTGCAATATTGGCCTCCTTTAGGGTCGTACTAAAATGTATCGTCATTTCATCTACCTTGAATTGTCTTAGCCGAGCTTTCTATCATTGCTATACATTACCTGGAACTTTTTTGTCACCTACCCAATGCAATTTGCTAGCTCGGTATTTAATCCCCACATTAATTTTTAGTTTGCTAATTGGTTTAAGAATATGTACTTCAGTGGGTTACCCTATCATCAATGATTTTACTAGCTGTCAAAGGTCATATTGCATATGTGCTCTTTATTATTCATAAGTTTAATGTCATTTCTCAGCTGTTGGGAACCATTCTTATTTTGCACAGGTCATCCTTCAGTCAGAGACTATTCAGGAGTTGACAAAAACATCAAAAACCTTGGCTTCTCTCCAAGAGGAAGCTTCTGAATTGCGTAAATCAGCAGATGCACACAAAAGTGAAAATGTATCTTCCCTTTCCCGTACTGTTTTTGTTTTCTGTATTCTGTATTTATAATATGGTCATTTTACTTCCCTTTTGTGGATTTGTGGTTTTTTTCATTTTTATGTAAATGATTATTGACTGGAATAGGTAAGATGGTTTGTAAATAATAGTGAGAGATAGCTTGAGTTAAGTATTTATTGGGTTTTAGAAAAGGAGAGAGAAAAAGTTGAATAAAAAATACTATAAAATTTAAAATATTGTTAGAATATAATTGTTTTGGGAATTGAAAAAGTTGAATTATTTTTTATTTTTTGTTTGGAAATTAGGGAAAATTGTAATGAATAGCTTGAAATTGTTTGTATTTGAATGATGTTTGGGAATGAAATGAGATGGGATGAGATGCGATAGAATGAGATGAGATGGGATGAGATTTGTTTCCAAATGTTCCCTTAGTCTTGTTACAATTGGATGTGGCCATATATTTTGGATCCTAATGTTGGTCTCCGACTCCCTTTATGCAGATGAAAAAAAAAAAAAATTGTTTAAAGATACCAAAATTTTATTTAAAAAAAAATCTCATTAGGTATATGGAAAGTATACGTGTGATATCCCATACTGATGATGAGTGTAGGTGATGAATTGGATTTCATATTGCTTGGGAGGGAGGAGTTTTTGCTCTTTATAATGATTTCAATATGGCTTCAATTGTATTATTGACAAGTCCTTTTGGAGTAAGGAGTAGGGTCTAGATGTGGCTTGGGGCGATACAATACAACCAAAAAAGCTCATTAGCAGACCTAGGGAAGGAGTTCCTATCCTGGAGTACAAGAACCTTATAGAAAGATCGAACAAAGGAATGCATTACATCAGTGACCAAAGCCTCCTGCACACGTGCAATATTATACACCTTTGAGAAAGCCATTTTGAGGACTCTCACCACAACATAGGTTATGGCAGAATATAGTTCTAGAGCCAGAGCCATAACCCACTTTTACTCTGGTATGATGTGGGATAACATCCTATCCTCATATCTTTCCAGAGGCCTTCTCGACGTGGTCCATGTACCTCATTACAACGCCACCTTATCTAAGCACATTCAAAAGCAAGTTTTGAAGTTCCAGCCTCCCTCAAAAATTGGAAAGCACACTTGCCTAATCTACTAGGTGAAATGTTAACTCCTCCCAATAGCCCACGCTATAAAAGGTCACTGTGCAGCTTCTTTATTACATTACCAAGAAGAGAAACAGGGACAAAATTTGTAGGCAAATTAGAGGGTACTCTTGATGGAGGAAAGCTCTTGGCGGAAAAAATCAATGACTCTTGATTGAAAGAGGGGAATAATTTTACCAAAATTTTTCATAGAACAACCAATTCACATCAGAGGAACAATGATATTGGGATGCTTCGCTCCAATAGTTGTGTGATTTCATCTCCACCTCAGATCCAAGATCTTATAGTGCATTATTGTGAAGGTTGTCTCACCAAATCAGCTTCTTGGAGGCCTAAAATTGATGGGTTGGTCTTTGATTCTTTTGATCCTCTTAGTGCAATTTGGTTGGAGAGGCCATCTGATGAAGATGAGGTGTATCGAGTGGTTAGTGGAATGGTCAAAGATAAAGCTTCTGGTCCAAATGGATTTTCAATGGCCCTTTTTCAAGTTTGTTGGGAGATTGCGAAAGATGTGATGCGGAAGGAATCTTTTTCCTTTAAAAAGTTTGAAAATCACTCAATGCTACTTTCATTACTCGCATTCCCAAGAAAGCTGGAGCTTCAAAGCTAAATGATTTTCGTTCTATTAGTCTTGTGAGTGAGGTCTATGAGATAATATCGAAGGTTCTTGCTAATCATATGAGCAAGGTGATGAAGCAAATTATCTCTAAGCCCCAAAATGCCTTTGTTTGGAGGAAATAAATTCTTGATTCGGTGCTTATCACTAATCAATGCCTTGATAGTTGTATGAGGGAGGGTGTTCTTTGTAAGCTTGATATGGAAAAGGCATTTGATCATGTGAATTGGGATTTCCTTTTTTGTATTGGGCCTCAAGGTGAATCTTAGAAAGTCAGTGAGGTGGTGCGTAACATCAATAGTTTGGCAATTTTGTTGGGCTGTAAAATTGCTTCTTTAACCCTGAAATATTTGGGCCTTCCATTAGGGACGCCTTTTAAGGCTAGTATTATTTGGAATGGGGTTGTAGAGAAAGTTGAGACAAGGTTGGCTGGTTGAAAGCAGTCATATTTATCTAAAGGGAGTACCGTTTCTAATCTCCCCCCACTTACTTTCTATTGTTGTTTCCATTGCCTGCAAGGGTGGCCAACCAGATTGACAAGTTGTTTCATGCTTTTTATGGGGTGGCATGGGAGAGGAAACTAAATTCCATCCTGTTAGTTGGAATAAAGTTTGTTCTCCTATTTCAGTTGGAGGGTTGGGGGCTCGCAATTTGAGGATCTTTAATAAAACTTTATTAGGGAAGTGGCTATGGAGAGACCAATTGGAAAAAAGTGGCTTTGGAGGGCGGTCATTGATCGGAAGTAAGGAAGTGCTTGGGAGCAGTTGGTGTTCTAATGAAGTTTGGGGGTTTTGTGGTGTTGGTCTTTGGAAGTTGATTAGAAGGGTTGGGAGAGTTTTGTTGGTCATGTTAGTTATGCTGTTGGAGAAGGATCTAAGATCTGTTTCTGGTTTGACATTTGGTGTGGTGATTGAGCCCTCAATAGTGTGTTTTCGGCTATCTTTCAATTGGCTTCAGATCGGTTTGCTGTGGTATCTGATTTGATTTGTTGTTCAGGATTGGGAGATTGATGAAGTTTCAGCTTTCTTCAGCTTTTTATCCTCTTTGAGGCTTGGTGGTAATGATGAGGATAGGATGTTGTGGAAGTCCAAGGGGTCTGAAAAGTTCATTGGTGGTTCCTACTATAAGCTGTTGACATTTCAGAATAGTCCTCCTTTTCCTTGGAAGTGTATTTGGAGGTCTCAGCCTTCCAAAGTTGCTTTTTTCAGTTGGACTGCCTCTCTTGGGAAATTTTGACGTTGGATAATTTAAGGAAGCAGGGTATTATAGTTATGAATCGGTGTTTCATGTGTAAGAAGAATGGGGAAACTGTGGATCATCTACTCTTGCATTGTGAGGTGGCAAGGGCTTTGTGGGATGGCATTTTTTGTAGAATTGGCTTGGCTTGGGTGATGCCTTTGAGAGTGGTTGATCTTCTTGCATGTTGGAACGGGCTCCATGGTTGTTCTCAAGTGGATGCAGCTTGGAAGATGATTCCTCTGTGTCTTATGCTGTGCATTTGGATGGAAAGGAGTGAGTGGTGTTTTAATGACAAGGAGCGTACTTTGGAGCAACTCTGGAATTTCTTTGTGCACTCTTTGTTGTTTTGGTTTTCTGCTTTAGTGATTAACGGAGCTTCAGTTCATGATTTTCTGGTGTCGTTTTCCGTTTCCTAGAATGTATTTAGGTGTTTTTTGTTATATCCTTCCTGTGTACATGGGCTTTGCCTACATTTGTTTCTAATAAAATTTCTTCTTATTTATTAAAATAATAATTTCAAAACTTTAAAATGGGACTTCAAATAGCGGATATGACACCTGTTTGTCTTACAAAATATCAAGGTATTACCTGCAAACAAAAGATGGGAAATGTAAATACAAGAAGATTACTTGCCCCCATAAAAGTTTCTGTTAATGGTAGGATGACCCTTAGTTTCTAACCCTATCAGCACATCTTTACATTCTTGAATTTGAGATATTTTTTCTCCCTCAAATGCATCCAAGGTCAAGAGTATGGGACAACGATCCGAGCAAATTCTGGTCGTCTCTTTTGACACCAATCTAGAAAATCTTCTTGATCTTAGATTCAAGAATATCAATTCTAGACCAAAAGGGAGTGTGCCTAATAATAGATCATGTGAAAGGGCCTTAGACGTGGATCTTGATCAAATTGAAGTTTGAGAAATCTGCTACAGTTGAACAGCGATGAGCTTCATCCTATCTTTCATGTAAAGAAACTATTGTTGTCAATTGTTTTGGTCATCTTAATACTGTTGCAAGGTTTATAACACAATGAAATATAATAAATCATAATATCCTAGATCAATGCATGGGTTCAAATTGTAATATCAACCACATGAACTCATGCCTTCTTCTAAAGTCATCATGCAAGTACTGTAGAAATTGATTTGCCTTTGGCCCATAGCTTTTGGCTTGTTAAATTTGTGATGGTGTGAGATTTCAATTTTAGGTGGATAGTTGCTGCATTAATGTAGTGCATAAATCTGATGAGAGCTGCTGCTATATGGTATTAAGTATTATTGCTGAATGCATTTACTTATTAAAAAAAAAAAAAAGTTTTGCTGAATGTATTGTGGGTTTTGTGATAAACAAGTACCTTGTATGCTTTGCTTTGCTACTAAATTTGCAGGTAGTCTCCTTTAATGTTACCTGTGCTGAAAAGTTGTTGGACTATCTGTTTATTTTTGCTTTTTTTGCGATTTTGAAACTGATATGACTATTCCTTTTCGTCATCCACAGAAGGAATTGAAATCTAAGTGGGAAGTAGAGAAGACCATTCTTGAGGAGTCAAAGAATGAAGCTGAGAAGAAGTACAATGAAATCAATGAGCAGGTCGGTGCTCTCTGACATGTGTGGCTTCAGTCTTTGTAAGAGGTGCATGGAGTACCATGCATCGCTCAACAAGATTTGTGAGGCTTGTTTGCTTATGATGTCATAAAGATAGAATTTAACTATTTGTGTCAGATAAGCTTTGTCACATCTCATTTATTTTGCATGTTGAGTATGTAAGCATTTTATGGGTCTTTTGTTTCTTTGTCATGCATTTTGGTATTCTCTTCATCTGCTTTGTTGATCATCTTCAGAACAAAATACTGCACACTCGACTTGAGGCTTTGCACATTCAGTTGGCTGAGAAGGATCGTTATTCTGTCGGAGTTTCTTCTGGAACCGCCACCACTAATACCGTTGGAGATGCTGGTTTACAGAATGTTATTAATTATCTCCGACGCTCGAAAGAGATTGTAAGTTTCTTTTGTAATGTTACTTCTTTCTCTCACCATCCCACAGACACATAAGCGTTTGTAGTGTAAACTGAACAACTTTTGCTTCAACCTTTAACAGGCAGAAACAGAGATTTCTTTGTTAAAACAGGAAAAACTACGACTCCAATCACAGGTAAGTTTATCTTAGGTTGGGTCAATTTTTTGGATTATCTTACAAATTGTCTCTTTTTTATTTTTTATTTTTTATTTTTGGTTTAGCGTTAAATACCCCTCCTGAAGAAGGCCCATACGAAAAAATTTTCTTTTCTGCATTTTAGATGCCATTCAAACAGTCCATTGATGTAGCTTCAATGTAATGTGTAGAATTGGTTTTTTAGTCATTTCATTGGATCCCTATGTAGAATGCTCAAATGCAATCATAAGTAATATTTACTGGTCGTACACACAAGTATATCCAGGTTGCATTGGATTAACTTCTACCACTGCCTACTTTAGGATCTGGTAGGATCTGTCAACTCTCTCATCTGAACACAATTAAGTCTCTATCCCTACTAGTCAGGATTGATTAAATGGGTTCCTTCGCCCCTAGGGTCTTCGCCCCACAAACCCTAGGATGTTTATATCTTACCTTATACCTTCTACGGATATCGCTTTTTGTTTCTTTTGCCTTTTTCTTCTCCCGCATTAATATGATCATTCTTTAGTCAATGGAAGTGAGCTCGTGGAGGCAGTGGTTGATCTGAAATATGAGTGTTTGAGATCTTTTGAGTTATGATGAGGTGAATCATTGTAACACTCATTACCGTAGGTATGGAATGTTACGTACATTCGTAGTGTCATGCTTGGTAAAGAGATTCGACACCATAAAAAATACCTCATTTATTGAATTGTCAAACTAACTTAGCATAATAGAGTTTCATAATATAAAAGCTAAAACATACAAATAACATAAACTAGTCCTATGTACCAAAATCACTCATTCAACTGTCTAATCATAAATAGACCCATGTGGTACTAACACTTATTCAAGGTCTTAAGTCTCTGGAAGAATAATCTACTCCTGGCACTCCTACTTTGCATCCACGCAATCATCATCTGGTACATTAAAACATAAAACAAAACAAAGAAACAAATGAGTTGAAGACTCAATAATAGCACATCATACTATAAACTTGGCTTGGCTTAATGTTAGGCCCAATTTTGAAAACTTACATACATCGTCATACATATAGATATAGATCATGCACTAGTAACATAAACAGAATCAAACATAATCATGGCAATACATGTAACATGGAGGCATGAATGATTCACTCCATGCATTTCTTATCATTCACGCATAACTTATTCATCTTGTCTTTCACTCAATGGCCATCATAACTTACTTGCATTGGTCCAATTGTCGTTGATCGCATAAATCGTAGCATAACATATGGTGCACCACGCTTAGGTCCATGGCACCGCATAAAATCATAACATAGCATATGGTGAAGCATGCTTATGTGTCACCAAATACATTGTAGCATGGCATATGGTGAACATGCTTCGGCCCTTGTCACCAAATACATCATAGCATACTTATGGTGGACCACACTTGGGTTTGTGGCTTGCACATCCACCCATAACATACGGCCAATCTTAACTTATCCTTCGCATGAACTCTTATTTATCTTATCATGATGCATATGAACATTTTGACTTCATGACTTTCATGGCGCCTTACTTAGATGCATGGCATGGCATTGATCATGGCATATTAACATGAGCATTACATAATAATCATAACATAAACTACATAACATAATGTTGGGGGGGATTTTTCGTCGGGGGCTTTTATTCATTTATTCATTCACAATCAGTATGTTTGTTTTGTTTTTTTTCCTTATCTTTCATTCATTTGATATATATATATAATGAGACCATTATATATATATATAAGCAAGCATCACATTAATAATAAGAAGGTATGTGTAAAATGGGCTACTGATGAATGTTTATGAAGATTTCCCCGAGGGTCCCCTCCACCATGATCAGCAAGGGCAATTAGGGGTGTAAACCGACGCGTCGGCATCGGTTTCGGCGCCAAACTGAAACCCCACCGACGTGGGAGAACGCCCCTTACAACCGGCCGAAACCGATCGACTGGAGGAGAGAGAACCGATTCCATCGGTCTCGACTAGTGTCGGCGCGGTCTGCCGTCGGCGTCGTCTGGGACGGAGGAGTCGCGTCTGCGACTCTGCCATGGGTGTGCGACGAAGGTCTGAAACAGAGAAACCGGAGCTTGAAGAAGACGACGGAGAAGAAGGAAGGGGGGGCGAGGTCGTATAATGCAATTTTGGAACGGCGCCGTTCCACTAAAATATTTTCTCATTCAAGGGTTTTAAACGACGCCGTTTCACTCATTAAAGTGAAACGGCGTCGTTTCTTTACAGGTAAAAACAAAAAAAAAAAGGTTATAACAGACGTCGGCCGGTTCAACGGTTTTTCCTGAGTCGAACCGCGAACCGAACCGGCCGACGTCGGTTCCAATACATTTATCTCGACCGCCGACTGGTTCTTCGCCAGTTTCGGCCGGTTCCGGCCTCCGGCAGTTGGTCTCCGCCAGTGTAGGCCGGTTTTTCGGTTTAATGTACAGCCCTAAGGGCAATTAACAGTATAGTCTCTGTTTCTGACAAGTCATAAGCTTTGGATTTGATGAGTAAACGGCTGAAGAAACCCATAAACCATAATACTAATGACAAATATAAAGACGGGTTTCAGCAGCAAAGGTCACTAGGGAGAGCCATTAGAGAGAGATCCTTTGTTGTGTGAACATTTCATTCGTAGAACTCTGGTTATCTCCCCTGTATGCTAAACAATTTTTTTTTTTTTTTTAAATAAACAATTGGTAAGGAGGTTTTCTTTCTCAACTCTTCAGGCATCTAATTAGTCATTTCTCTAAATGGTTAATCCTCAACTCCAGTAGTAGGAGATGGCAGCATGTTAATAGTTACTTGCCCTGCATACCTTAAGGCTTCTACATGTATTTATGTTATGAATCAATGTATGAAGTGATGTATTTGTGCCTGCGTTTCAGTGTGATTGTTAGCATGCAGTATGCAGGTATATAATATGTTTAAAATGGTGGTCCAATTTATTGTTTGGCTGTCATTGAATAATTCAATGTGCTTTTTGGTTCTTGTATAGCTTGAGAGTGCTGTCAAGGCAGCGGAGACTGCCCAAGCATCACTGCAAACAGAGCGTGCAAATTCAAGAGTAGTGTTGTTCACTGAGGAAGAAATCAAATCTTTACAACTGCAGGTTTGTCCTGGAACTTTTAACCTGTAGAATCCTGTGGTGAATTTTTACAGTTATTGGTTCGTACTAATTCTCTTATCAGCATGCTATATTTTTCATATTTCGTAGGAACTCAACTAGCAGCTTTTTTCTTCTGGACAATGCTTAGTGCCTGTATGGTTGCGAGTTTGGAAGCTTAAAACTTTAATGGTCTAAAACTCTTTTATAGAAAATTAGCATGTTTCGTAAATTTATAAAAAGTGATGTAAGCACCTAAAAGAAAGCTGAAAACCCACTTTTTTTGAAAAAGCACCACAGTGAAGCATTTGTTGAAAAACTCCTGCTGATAACATAGAACCCACCATAACTAACTGTAAAAATGCTTTAGGTGTATGTAAACCAAACAATAAGTAACTTTTAACAAAGCTCTACAACTAAACATTTTACAATGAAAAGCTCTATTACCTACAACAATCCCAACAGGCACTTAGTCCCCCTGTGCTTGAAATATTCCTCTATGAAATTTATTTTACTTATGATAGTAAGATGTTTTTATCTTTTTGGCTTTTGCAGGTTAGAGAAATGAACTTACTTCGGGAAAGCAACATGCAACTCAGAGAAGAGAACAAGCACAATTTTGAGGAATGCCTGGTAAGGGCAATGGAAATTACACCTGTGTTTCAGTGTCATCAAGACCTTTTGTTATGTACTTAATTGATGGCTTTAACCAACTAAAAGTTTATTATTTTGATTTGATTTAGAAACTTCGTGAAGTTGTTCAAAAGGGTAGGGCCAAGACAGAGAATTTAGAGAGTCTACTTAAGGAGCAAGAAATTGAGGTGGAAGCTTGTAAGAAAGAAATTGAAATGCACAAGCTTGAGAAAGATAATCTGGAAAAGAGGGTCTCTGAGGTATTACATGTGGGAAATGTATTTTAATGCCATTCAAGCACATTATATCTGTATTTTAACATTTCCTCCTGTTTGAAGTTACTTCTAAGGTGTAAAAATATAGATGTAGAAGATTATGATCGAATGAAGGCGGACGTTCAACTCATGCAGGTAGGTTAAAATTTCTATCTTAGTAGCTCATGAGAAAGCTTTTCACATGTCAGCAGATGTATTGTGTACTTGGTTCTCAAATTACATTACATCTAGCCTCTTGTCCATCTTATTGTGTCTTTTCAATGCTCTTAGTTACATTTTAGTTGACAGTATTTTAGATGCTATAAACTCATTTAAAATATTTTGGCTTGGACATGCTTTTGTTAAATATCCTGCAGTTGAAATTACTTGGAACAGGATTAAACCTGCTAAGGATAGGTCCTGTCCATACTTTAGGAAATGGATTGGGAAAATATAGGATCTAGGGAAAAGTAGTTTCAGAAATAAATCAAAGGAATTCATCTGTGCAGAGAACAGGCTATTTAAGGAACAGGCTATTTAAGGAACGATAAATTATTAGAAATCAAGTTACTATGCACAATAGGGTTGAATTTTTTAATCTAAATGTTATTTAACTTGAGGTTGAATTCAAGATGCTTGGCAAGGAGTTGAAACCTGTCAGACATACACAATTATTCCTTCAGAGATGACTGACCATGGAACAGGATACAATCAACTTGTCATACCATTCTAATTTCTAAAGTGAGTTAGGCCAACTGCTTTTAACTTAAACATTTACTTTTTATCCAATAATATATTCTGAAGAAATTTTGTATATTATTTTATTCATAAATCTAACCCAGGACACTGGGTTCTGTCAAGAAGAATTATAATGCAATCATCAATATTTCAAAACTGTTCCATGATTCTGTCTCATTGTTTCAAGTGCCTGAGGAGCACATCTGCCCAGTATTGTGCTAGAAGCGACAATGATCTGTTCCTTGAATCTTTCAGTTTCATCATAGTCTGGTAATTTCCTTAGAAACAGTTAGGGCTGAGCCAAAAAAAAAAAAAAAATCGACTCCAACAAAACGGAGTTGGAGTTGGATTTCTTTCTAATTTTTCAGTTGGAGTCAGGTTTTTTTGGACTGACTCCAACTCCGATCTGATCCGACTCTGACTTTATGTTCCAATTCTGACTCCAACTTTGCCCTCTTGACTTTGAATCTGACTTCGATATTGTACGTGTTATAAAAATATGTATTTATTTATATATTTATCATATATGTAGTATTGTTATATAGTTATTTAACTAGAACTTATGATTAAATTCAATAATATACTAGTATGAGCTAATTTTTAAAAAATAATATATTTATAGTATAATATAAATAGACTAATAAAATTTTAGTATATATAAACATCATAGTATTACTACCATACATAATCAAATATAGAAATAATACTTGGATGTTGTATTATGTTATACTGAGAATCTATTTTTGCCTTTTGCTTTGTTTCCATCAGGAGAAACTGAAAGATAAGGATGCTCAGATAGAAGAGATGAGAAACATTCTTCGTGAAAGGGAGGAAACAATATCAAAATTGGAGAAAGATCTTTCAAAATGCAAATTGGAACTGAGTGAAAGGGAGAAGAAGATAAATGCAATTATGCAAGTTGAGGTACTTGCAAAATTGGAACTGAGACAGATCATATTTGTTGCTTATAAAAAGATAGAGCCAAGAGATTTCTGTTGTCCATCATATAGCTCCTTATTCTGGTTGACATGTGCAGGCTAGTTCAAAGCTAGATGTAGAGAAGCAAAGGAAGATGTTGATTCAGTTTAAGGTTGTTTAAAAATTGTATTGCGCACATAAAATCCAATTATCTCTGAACATAAGTAATTACAGGTTTCCTTAGTCTATGGGGTCAGACTCGTGTTTTATTCATTGCCACTCTTTTCTGTTTCATCCTGCAGAGGAGATCCGATACTCTGTCAAAGGAAAAGGAGGAACTGAGCAAAGAGAATCAAACTCTTTCTAAGCAGTTGGACGAGCTTAAACAAGGTAATTAATTAATCTGCTCTTTCAGTCAGCCATCAAAGTCTTAATTTGCTTTCCAACCGTACATTACAGGGAAAAGGTCAATTGGTGATACTGCTGGTGAACAGGCCATGGAGGAGAAAGATACCAAGATACAGGTTCGCCCAACATTCAATATTTTTCCAGTGTTTTGGTTGTTTTCATTATCTTATAATTAATTTGTTCTACATTTTCCCAGACCCTTGAGAAACATTTGGAGAGGCAGAGAGAAGAGTTGAGAAAGGAGAAGGAAAGGCGTCTGAAGAATGAGAAGGCAATAAGGGATTCTTATAATAACATTGAGCAGGTTTTCCTCATATTTGTCACTCATTTGAATTTTTTTCTTGATGTTTGTCTATGGTAACATTGAGCTTTGCATTTGGTCCCAGCTTTCAGATGTGACATATATGTTTTGTCATTCCAAAAGTTGTTAATTGGCTCATCTTTTACTCTTGATTTTTCTGTTTTGAGTCACATTAGATTGACGTTTCCCCTCCATTTGGATTAAAATTGAGGATAAGGTGGACACTTTGGCCTCTTTGCAGACAAAAAATGCTTGTTAAAAGTCAAGCTGAAATTGCCAAACATGGAAAAGTAAATTGTTAAAATTTATGACTATTCTAAAAATGAATATTGCTAAACATGTTAACGGAGGTTCGTATATCCAACATGTTGACACGGTTCAGCATAGAGGAAATAAGCAAATTTAAGGGATTAAGGTGCATAAAAATTTCCAAAATAGAGAACATTCAAGAGTTTTTGCAATTTTTCATAAATGGTGCATAAGTGAGGTACGTGTTTATCTAGTGTACCTTACCCAACAACTCACGTAAAACTAATCTAATTTGCACTATTGTCCCAAAAAGACTATTCAATTTATGCTTCCTTATAATCACTTATAGTGTCCAATCTCACCTGGTAAGTAGCCATTTTAGGACTTGGCACCCATGACTATGCAAGCTTCCCTCCCCACTTCCCTTATTAAATGAAGTGGAAAGTCTTCACTTGGTAGTCGGCACTCTGTAAGCGAGTTGTTGAGTCTACGAAGCTTTGCCTTTTGTAGTCAGCCCATAATGCCTCCCTCCATTTGCTTGCCTACTTCCAGCTCAGAATGCCTAATGCCTATTATATTATCTAGTTCTAAAAGCTAATCACTGGAAGGTCACCCTTTGGGTGTCGCCTCCAATGCAGGAGGCCAAGCATTCTGCTAGAAGTCCGGGCCTGGGAGCCCCTTTCGCCTTTGGTACTTTAGTAGCCTTCAAAAAGAAAAAGCCTTACTTCAATGCAGCCTTAACTACAACTACATTACACAAGCTCCACCAATACCTACCTATAGAGTCAAAAAAGTACCAGTGACGGTGACTTTATAGGTTTATGGATTCAGTCAGCTGAACTCGATAAAACTCCTCAATAAATATCAACAAACAACACATTGTGACCAGTTAGGCTTGTGTTACTTGGCACAGAGCACAATCGATTATTGTGTCAATAGGTTACAATGTCAGCTTGTTGGAATTGAAGATTTTGTAAACATGAAGGTAGTATGACTTGTAAAGTTTTGTCACGTTCTTATTTGGAGTTTATGTAGGGAGAGGAATTTTTGAATTTTTTTGGATTGAGAAAATTGTTTGGCAGGTTTGAAGCTGCTTTTTAAGATGGCTTTTCAGTCAAGAATTCTTTGATAGACTATTTGAGCGAGATAAGAGTAGCTTAGCATGAATCCTGACTCCTATTTGCCTTCCAAGAAATATTTGTGCAGAGGAATTATTGAACTTTTAACACTGTCAATATTTCCATTCTCGAATTGAAAATTCTTTTTTCAAGTTTGTATGATTGGATGATGTGCGATGTTGGAAATATAGTACAAGTGAAATCCGTTTTATGGTGTTGATATTTCCCCCCTTGAATTTAAAACTCTTTTTTTGTACAAGGGAAATATGTAGCAGAAACAAAGAAAAAGAAAAAATAATGTCTAAAATTAAGAGAACTGCACTTTTTCATCTTAATTTTAGCCGTTAGGTTTTTTCCTTTTCCGTGTTTCCTTTGTACTAGATTTAGTTGCTACCTCATCTGAACCAGAAAAGAAAAATAAGCTCAAGAGGCCTGAGATTTTAATGCAGCTATATTATCTTCTATTGACACCTAGCATATAAGGGCACTTTTAAAAACGAGAAAATCTTTGCTCTTAAAAACAAAAGCATGATAATTAAGATTTAAATTGCTGCACTTTTAGAGTCATGGTTGATTGCTTCTCTGCTATTCCATTTCCGATTCCAGTCACCATTATGATTTTATGATATCTCCCATTTCCAACCTTAGGATAAAACAAAGTTCGTAAATGAACTCGAGATGCATAAGCAGGCACTGAAGCAGCTTTCAGACGAACTAGAAAAGCTTAAGCATGCGAAAGACAATTTGCCCGAGGTAATTATGTTAGTTATTAATTTGTATGTTTTGGTTTGTTATGATATGCTGTGGGGGGAGAGGTGGGAAGCAGGAAGGGATTTTCAAATTAAATTCTACATCAATACACTATAGTACAAAAGTATTAGTTTTAATTGTTCTCTCTGTCTTCTCACACACCTTAGCCTAGCCCCAAGGGGTTGGCTCAAGTGGTGAAGGCCTTGGTCTTGGGGTATCACTGCCCTCAACTTCCAAGGTTCAACACCTCAGGGGTGCAAACAATCCGTTGGGACCACACCTCCTAGTGAAAAGCCAGTGATTTAACCAGTTTTGTATAGGAAAACTTCGGAGAGTGCGGTGCACCGAACCTAGGGTTTATTCTGCAGAGGTGGGTCTGAAGGGTCCTTGCCTTGGAGAAGTTCCCTGACATTATTTATTAAAAAAAAAAAAAAAACACACACACACGCACACACCTTAGCCTGGCAATATATACCAAAGAAAGCTAAGCATATTGTGGATTGCATTTTTTATGTTACCATTTTATAGTTCTATACGCTTCAAATATCATCCTTCTCTGAAATAGGAAAAATAAACTTTTGTCCCATTCTCCGTTACTATGTTTTAGTTCTATACGCTTCAAATTTCATTTTCTCTTATAGGAAAAAGCAACTTTTGTCCTATTATCCTCGTTTTAGTTGGGAACTTGCACAATTTTACAAGTAATGCTTGCATAGCCGTTTTTCTCAATTTTCTTTCTTCAGATTCCATGTGCTCAATTTAATGCATTACTATTGTTGCTTTTCCCAATTTTTGGAACTGCTTTGGTTTCTTTTACCCAAACTTGAAACTCTGTTTTACTCGGGGTACGTTATTTTACTAATAAAAAAATTACTCAGGGTACATCAGTAGTTCAGATTCTTTCTGGCACTGTTCTGGATGATCTAGGCGCAGCCTATGTGTTGGCCGTTGAAAATTTCAAAAAGGCAGCACATTTAGTTTTCGGTGAACATGGAGCTCATGGTATTACCGTGGACACCTCTTCAGTTGCAGACACTTCATTGACGACTGCTACAGGTCATTTTCTATTCCTTTTTCCCGCACCATTTTTCTATATGCAATTGTATCTATTCTAGATGTGAGTTTCATCTTTCTTGAAGCTGTGATCTACCCTTACGCAGGTCCGATAGTTTCTGTTCAAGCTCCTAGTCTTGTGCTCCCAGTGGGACCTGCAACAAGTGGCTTGCCTGCTAAAGCAACTGAAGAAAGTGTGAAGAGACCAACATTGCCCAAAACCAATGTTGAGACTCGAAAAATGGGGAGGAGGTTAGTCCGACCACGTATTGTAAAACCTGAAGAGCCACAGGGTGATGTGGAGATGTCAGAGGTGGAAGGAGCTATCAATGCTGGCAAACGTGCACCTTCTAGTAGTGACACGGAAACTCAGGGAAATCCAACTTTATCAACGCAACCATTGGCCCACAAACGTATAGCATCTTCATCCACTTCCGAGTTGCATGAGGAGACGGTAATCCAAGGAGACACCAGCTCTGATTTGCCAGTACCTGCACTGAAGAAGTTGAAAGGTTCAGAACCTGCACAAGAGAGTGCTGAAGGTCAATTTGCTGCTCCTGTGGAAGGTCTTGGAACTCTACTGGCCGCTGAAGAGCCATTTGAGGCTGGTGAATTGCCACAAGGTTCCAATGAGGAAGCAATGGATGCTGAGAAGGAAGAGGTTGAAACTACTGGAGAGATAGCAGAGGTGGCCAAAGAACAACAATTAGAAAGTATGAGGCCAGATGAATTGCAGAGTGACAAGAACAGTGTTCTAGATGAGAATGTGGATAGACAGGATGGATCAGAGATGGTGTCTGATGACGGGCCGAAGGATCAAGTTGAGCCAGATTACCAGCCGTCAATTGTGGAATCTGGAAGTGAGAGAGAAGAGGGAGAGCTCTTGCCTGATTTTACAGACCCTGAGGTTGGTGATATTTCTAACATAATGGAGAGCCCAGAAATAGGGGAAGGTCAACCTGAGCATGTTGCAACCCCAGTGGCTTCACCAGCTAGGGCTGATGATGAAACTTTAGTTGCTGCAGCAATCGAGGTTGGTGAGATAAATTCTCCTGAGGCTTCGATTGATGTTTTTGTAGAAGGTGATGTTGCTGAAGAGACTGCTGAGGGTTCTGATAAGTCAAATGACGGAAAGGACCAAATTGTGGTGGAGACTGATCAGGTCACTGAAGCTCTCTATGTTCCAGTCGAGGGTACTTCAGCAAGTGTGAGTACAGAAGTCGATATCTCCAAACAAGGTAGCCCCCCCTCAAAACAAGTTCGTTCAATCGAGAGTACTTCAGTAAGTGCTGCTGCAGAAGTTGATATCTCGAAACAAGTTGATATCTCAAAGCAGGGTAGTCCTGTCTCTAAACAAGGCAACAGTTCAACTGTCACCGCGGAAGCGGAAGTGGTAAGACAGGTGTCACCTGCAGGTAATACTTCAACGACAATAAACCTTTCAGAGCGAGCTAAGCAGAATGCTGCGAAAAGATTAGGTGTGGTTTCTTCTCCGGTGGTTAGAGGCCGTGGAAGAGCTGTACAACGTGCTCGAGGTGCACGTGGTGCGCGTGGTGGACGCGTTGGACGAGGACAATCATCTGGTGAACAAGGTTAAGCTTGGCGCCTTTGCCTTACTGTTTTCTACGTATAACTTACTCTGTTCATTGTACTTGAACCAAGGTGGGCTCGCACGCAGGTTTTATTCTCTGGTAAGATTTGCCTCTATTCTGTTTATAGAACTTCCTGTACGTAGGGTTTCTGCTTTGGGTGATGGTAACATGTAAAATCAATTTTGGTTAGTTGGATGGTGGGTCCCCCCCCCCCTCCCCCGCGGCGGGGGGTATGTACCTCTCCTGTCGACGTTATATCTCTTCCTTCTGTTACGACTCATATTCATGCAATTCCATGCACCTAGAAAGCAACTATTGTTATTTCCATTGATTTGTGGAGAATAACACAATTCCCGAGGCATATTCCGCGGCTGATTTCTTTGTTTTACCCAAAGCACTTTAGGAGCAAGAGGTCGTTGTGATTAGTGAAAACAGATTATTAATTTATTATATCGTTGTCTACTTTTTTCACAAAAACAGATCAATGTATTTGTTGAGAATTATACCCACTGTTTAGATCCATGTCTTAGACAAGCTGCCTTATGATCAACAAATCAGAGCTATTACAAAAGAAGACCAACAGAACCATTACACTACCATATCCAACCTGCTAACCGTCACAATGGTAAACCAAAGTACTTGCATTATTCTAAACACCAGCCATAACCCCAAGTCACAGATTCAACTCTAGTTTTTAGCATTCAGCATTTTCACTCAAAACGATTAATCTATAGCTGGGAAAACTCATTCAACCTCTCTTTCCAAGCCAGCCAGAATATCCTCTATTAATTTCCTGACACCCCCAAAAACTGATCCCACTATTCTCATACAATCCATGGCAGACATCATTTTCCAAGCAACCAATTTAGTACAACTTGAGAAATGAACTCGTAAATGTCTCACTCAAATGAGCACTCACCTAAGCTGAAGTGCACATCATCGCCATGCATGCAATACGGGATGTGCATGGTCATTGGACCATTACCCAACACCATGAGCACAAGGACTCTGCTGGTGCTCGGCCAATGCATCCCTGCCCAGCAAAAGACTACTTCGGGTGGAGCGAGGGTCACATACCCATGCTTCCGGTACTAGGGTGCCAAGGTGATGGGGATGTTGTGCACCTAACCATTCAACAATTAGGCAACCTCCGAAGAGCTAGGATCACATACCCATGCTTATGATACTAGGGTGCCAAGGTGATGGGGATGTTGTGCACCTAACCATTCAACAATTGAGCAAACCAGCTTGCCGGCGAAGAGATACAATAGGAAAGTTAACACTAATTTACCGTTCCCACCACCCCTAGTGACAATGGGCAAGTTGGCAGTGTCCACCTCATCCTCACCAACTTCGTGACCGCAAACCAAGCTCGACCATGGCTATTTGTATGTGTAGTGACCCATCTTGCCCAATTCCACGACCATGATGAGAATGATCTTGCTTGGTCAAAAACAATGGAGAACAAGCTTGGGCTTGCCTCATCTTGACTTGCACACTACATCTTGTGCATAAAGTGTCAAATCACAGCATATAACAAGCCTGCCACTTCATTATCACGGCATGCTCACAATAAGTTCATGAACAACGGCAAATGTGAAGAGTGCATAGGGAGGAGCAAGTGCTCACCCTTGTTGGCGGGTTTATGAATCTGCAATCCTTACAGTCCATTACTCGCGCACACACAATGAGGAACACACAACTCCCAACATAATGTACATGACAAGGAATGCTTGCCCATCCCGCCATGCAGAGTCAAACATAGTATGTGGTTAGTTTGATGCAAAGGTTGCTCGCCCTACACACGCGAGGCCATGACAAGATTGCTTGTAGTCTGGAAAATTCATCACATTGCTCGCCACCATGCAAGCGTGTCGTGACCGCCACCATGTGAAACTAACTAGCATGCATATAACAACCACTTTCTACGACTTTATATGTGACACTAATCACTTTTTAAGTTTGTTTTACAAAGAGTTTCAGGACTAGTAATTGCCCAGAGCTAGCAAGTCGAAGCACCACAAAGGACCATTATTCATCGCCCACAATAGTCAAGAAAAAGCACCATAAAGAACAGATAAGGAAGACACGTGAATAGTGCATTTCACCCTCTAATCCCATTTAATGGTGCTTAATCTTTACCATACAACAACAAGAAGATTATATGACACTCCCAAACTCCACTTGGAATTTGAAGGAGCTTGAAGTATCGAGACATGCAACACAAGGTTACATATTTCCATTCATGATAGTTATGATGCAGTGTACCTAGTATATATCTAACAATATGCAATATTCATAATAGATAATTTTTTTTTTTTTTAGTAATACAAAATATACCATAAATACTATATTGCAAAATATAATCATGATATCATAATGTTCATATCTCCAGAAGTTAAAACATCAATATGAATCAAAGTAAGTACTAGAGACAAAATACAAACGTGAAATATAAACTATTGAACTAATCATTGCGTTGCGTTAGTAACTCGACTTTAATGTCCAAAATCATATCAAAAAATTGGAGTACCAACGCTATCAACTTCTTTCATCACTCGATGGCCTATTCGATCTTGTCCAGTTGGTTGGGCATAGATTCTCTAGCTCCTGACATATCGTCTACTATTTTAAGAGGAATGGTAGTTGGGACTACCAAGTCAGGTTTTTATAAATTTTAGCAAGTAAACTACTAAGTTACAAACAACATACATAGGCATGCATGATAGTAAAATTACATGTATGCATAATGACATGAACTTGAACATGCGTGACGTGACTTGTAAATAGCATGAATGAATATTACATGACTTGTATGTGGCATGGCTTAACGTGAACATGAACTGATTTTACTTGACATGAACATGACCTTGTTACATATACAACAAATGCTCCATGGCTTCCCAATGGACATGTGCTCCTGTTGATACAACATCATATTACAAGCATTTGCGCTAGCTGTGAGTACGTAATGATAATTAAACTAATAAAACTGTTAAACGTGTAGTAAGTACCACAAGGCATTGGGTGCTTGACTTTGCTCTAATAACCATTACTTAAGTCTCATTCAAATCTTGTTGACTATACTTTGTCAACCCAAGGGATTCCACATCTATTTTAAATACTCCAACGTGGATAAGGGAGATCCACCAGGATAATTCCTTATCCTAACACTTGAGGTCGTGATAAAGTAAAAGACTCATGCATGACTTAGACGTAACTCATGACATACTCATGTAATAGATAAAATTGCATTCTTGACATGTAACAAATGCATGTGTAAAAGATGACATGACATATGTGACATATAACAAAATAATGTGTAATAGATAACATGTCATTCGTGATATGTAACAGATAAGTGAGTGACAGATGACATGGTATCCATGTGATAGATGAACATGTAATAGATGACTGATGACATAGCATTCATGTGGCATATAAATGTGTGACAAATAACTAATGACATGGCATGGAATATTATAACAGTTATAATAAGTATAAATGACATGAACATAATAGTAATAGTCTTAGCATTGTACATACATAAATACATCGAGAATAAGTTAGAGGTTAACTTGCAGTTATGTCACATAATGTGAAGTGAAGCGTAAATGAGTGCAAACTTAAATGAGATATTTTCTAAGATTAGAATATCTCACTAAATTTTTATAAAACTAAAACTTTCTAACTTAGGACTAAAATTACAAAGTTACCCTTCTACTTGTGGGAAACCACAATTTTACCCCTAAAACAAGAACTTTGCATATGTTTCAATTGGATTCTATTAGGTTGTGATTTTATTAGGGTTGAAACCCTCTTTTAGTTGATCAAATAGTATTTGGTTGGATGGAATAGTATTTGGTGGAAGAGGTATGACTACATGGCTTGAATTACACTCCATTTCCTTCACATTTGTCCTTCACTAGACATGTGTCCTGGGGTTTCCAATTGAATGGTTAGGATTGTACCATGTGTCCAACCAAAAATTAATTCTAGTGATCTTTAGTGAATTTGGGCTTTCTACATGGCGATTTAACAACAGTTTGAACCAATTGCCATGTGGCGCTCTCCCACGTGTTAGTATTAACCCAAAAAATCTAGAAACCTTTTTATTGTACCGTAAAATTTTAAATATTTCTACAAGTCTAATACTAAAAATTTTTTCATGAAATGTAAACCTTCGCTTCCCACAGGTAATAATAAAGTCACATTTAGAAATTCTCGCAAGCTAGAATGCTACTATTGAACCTTGACTTAAAATTTTTTTTCTTTTGTTCTAAAGGAAGTGCCAAGTACAAAGATTCTTTATAATGATTAAAGTTATTTTGAATTAAAATATTGAAATCATAAATAAGACTGTGCGGGAGTATTTATTAAAATTTCTCAAAATATGTGTCATAAAAAATTATAATTTAAAATCTCTATACATGATTTAGGTCACTGTTACGCCTTCTTGGACTAAGCCCCAACCTACAGCTCTACCTTCATAAATATTTTGTTTAGGGTGGTTTAAAAATATTTAAATACTAAAATGAGTCGATGACTCAGTAAGAAACTCATCATAATGTAAACATATTTAACATAAGGTCTTTCAAAAACCATTTAATATTGAGAACCTAAAATCATGTTTGATCATGTTATGCATATGTTGTGCATATGACTAATTTATCTTAAATAACTAACTGGTCTGATTGACCTAACTTATCTAGCTAGCCAACATACTTGATCATGTGCATAAGGTTTAACTGGTCTAATTGACCTAACTTATCTAGCTAGCCAACATACTTGATCATGTGTATAAGGTTGTACACTAATTTCCCATGTTACAACAAATACTGGTCTGATTGACCTAACTTATCTAGCTAGCCAACATACTTGATCATGTGTATAAGGTTGTACACTAATTTCCCATGTTACAGCAAATAAAGCCAACTGTGTAGTACTTTATTGTACTATGGTGGACCATGCTTGAGTCCACAGCTTGCATGCTCACCTTGAAACTGCATTGATACCATAAATCTGAATGGCCATCTAATTAACTATTATGAGCTTATCTTATATTTGATCTAATGAAAGCTTACATGTCTTATACAATGTGAGATGCATAATATATATACATAATTATAATATGCAAAATGAAACATGATGAATGACATGGTTGAAAATATTATGAGATGCATAGTACATAAACATCGGCTTCAAAATATTGGCTTTAATAATAATAAATATAATTAACTAATTTATGTTAATCCTAATTTATAATCAACTACTTACCTTGTGTTACTTCTTAAACTTTTCGACACAAAATTGATCATAGTGCTAGACTGGGAGGTTTATGGTTTTTTCTCTCAAATAATATGGGGTAAAGAGATATTTATAGAGAGATTTAGAAGAGAGTGACAACCAGTTTGAGTTGGACTCGGTTAAAAAGTTTTAATGTGACGATGACTTGTAGAGTTGTATCCCTCTTAAAATAGGATGCCAACGAATTCAAGTTGGACTCAATCACAATCATTTAAGAAGAGAGTTTAGATTTAAAAATATGATCTAATAGTTCATTCAACGTAGGATTGGCAATGACTAAGACTGCATAGGAAACTTCAATCAATGATGATTTTAAATTGATTGGCAATTGATTTTAAATTTCTAATGGCTGATCTTTAAATTTTTAAAAGGAGTCTAACTTGTTTAATAAATAATAAATGAGATTTAACCTAATTATTGAGCATAATTCAAACTCCTAATCAACATCAATAATTTATTACTCTTGGACTTATCCAATATGGCCTATTAAATATAATTTAGACCCAATAACAATTATTAATATCTCTACCTTAGAATTATTGGGTCGGGTCATTATACGAAATTATACTCCTTAGTGTTTTAATTAAATAGAAAGACACTCCCATCGACTATTTGTAATGAGTATACTATAGTTTACCCAGAAAATGAAGAACAATCACATACCAATGAACACAGAATGAACAAAACCCAAGAATCACTTACTTGATTCTTGGAAGAGGCTTTCGAGGAACCTCCAACCTCCAAGACAATTTCTATTAATCTTTCTGAACAAACTGCAATTACAATTACTTCAGTCTTTTATACTAATTTTAAAATGAAACATCAACATTTTACAACATTACACAAAACTCAACTTCCTTATACTGTTGGTTCCCTTCATTGAATGAAACACAACACATCACTTACTCAGCACGCACCATTTAATCCCTTCACGACAGATTCCCTTCATTAATCAAAATGCACAGTTTTATTTATTCATCAAACGCAACATTTGATCTCTTGTCTTTACAATAGATTCCTTTCCATTAATACCTAACTTTTCAGCCCCTTACATTCCCTTCCCCTTAAAAAGGTCCTTGACCACAGGGACTTAACACCTCTCTCCTTTAAGGGACCTTGCCCACAAGGTGTGGGTATTGGTCACATAATGTTCAGAGAAGCTCCCGAGTACTATCCTCAATAGAAACCCCTAACCATATAACCAAAACTTCAATAACAACATGGTTTCTAATCTTCATCATTCTTCTTTGCAAAATCAACTCAGGTTTAGGCTAAATTTTCCCTAAGAGTCTAAAGGGAATAGTGTAGGAAGTGGTATGACATTCTAACCCAGCTTCTTCTTTAAGCATAACATATGGATCACAAGATGTATTTTTGTAGGAGTCAAATTGAGTTTATAGGCAACTGTCCCAATCCTTTCCGAAATCTAAAATGGTCCAAAGAACCTTGGAGCCTA